>NC_091169.1:40073343-40083343 GCF_040958095.1 Procambarus clarkii
ATTGTCATAACAGTGTATTACTAATCTCCGGCTCGTCTCGTAACATGCAAGCTGCACCTTGCAAGAGTATCTCCGACCTGTGGCCCTTGACACGCTTCATGAACCTCAAGGAGTCATTTGTGGGGAAAGTCTGTAGAAAAGGTTCGTTATGATGACTGAACATACTGTTGCTCACAGCACTTAAATGGTGCAACCTTTAGGGGTCAGCCAGGTACCGCCAGGTACCCCTATCTGTCAGGTGTACCATGGGAAAGCATTTCCGGGCTGTGAACTGTAACTTCATAAGTTATAGTGACCCGTTAACGTGTTTATATCCACTTGCTCATCTCACTCTTCACGCCCTCCTCCTCCTCCTCTCCTGCACGGCTGCACAACACACACCACCAGCATTATTGACCAGACACTTCCTCTGTCACCTCACACAAGTGTGGCCACCACCTTCCAGGTATCTCCTCAACACATCAGCGTTGACCGGACACTGGCTGTGTCTCCACAACACATCAGTTTAAATGCTTATTCTTTCCTGTCACACAATACAAAGACACACAACCAATCACTAATAAATCTTGTTTTAACAATAACATTTATTAGACTTATCAGATAAATTTGTACATGCTTCTACCCATCAGTAAAGAGATGGGTGGAATATATATATATATATATATATATATATATATATATATATATATATATATATATATATATATTATATATATATATATATATATATATATATATATATATAATCTTTGGACAACACCCACCAGTGGGACTCGAACCCAGAAAGCACAACTACCTTCCAGTAGCTGGCATAACTAGTATGCTTTAACCCACTACGCCATCAGACCTTACAAAAGAAGTAGATAGTTCGAGATATATATATCTCAAACATCTCCACCTCCCGAAGGCGCCAGATGAGTGAGGGGTCAGTCTGCATTTTTCGTCAAGCCACTGTCAATGTGAGAGAACTCGTGTCCAGCTTATAAGCCTATACTTGCATAAACCACAAGTGAAGATAAATAATCTTTGGACAACACCCACCAGTGGGACTCGAACCCAGAAAGCACAACTACCTTCCAGTAGCTGGCATAACTAGTATGCTTTAACCCACTACGCCATCAGACCTTACAAAAGAAGTAGATAGTTCGAGATATATATATCTCAAACATCTCCACCTCCCGAAGGCACCAGATGAGTGAGGGGTCAGTCTGCATTTTTCGTCAAGCCACTGTCAATGTGAGAGAACTCGTGTCCAGCTTATAAGCCTATACTTGCATAAACCACAAGTGAAGATAAATAATCTTTGGACAACACCCACCAGTGGGACTCGAACCCAGAAAGCACAACTACCTTCCAGTAGCTGGCATAACTAGTATGCTTTAACCCACTACGCCATCAGACCTTACAAAAGAAGTAGATAGTTCGAGATATATATATCTCAAACATCTCCACCTCCCGAAGGCACCAGATGAGTGAGGGGTCAGTCTGCATTTTTCGTCAAGCCACTGTCAATGTGAGAGAACTCGTGTCCAGCTTATAAGCCTATACTTGCATAAACCACAAGTGAAGATAAATAATCTTTGGACAACACCCACCAGTGGGACTCGAACCCAGAAAGCACAACTACCTTCCAGTAGCTTATAGGCTTATAAGCTGGACACGAGTTCTCTCACATTGACAGTGGCTTGACGAAAAATGCAGACTGACCCCTCACTCATCTGGTGCCTTCGGGAGGTGGAGATGTTTGAGATATATATATCTCGAACTATCTACTTCTTTTGTAAGGTCTGATGGCGTAGTGGGTTAAAGCATACTAGTTATGCCAGCTACTGGAAGGTAGTTGTGCTTTCTGGGTTCGAGTCCCACTGGTGGGTGTTGTCCAAAGATTATTTATCTTCACTTGTGGTTTATGCAAGTATAGGCTTATATATATATATATATATATATATATATATATATATATATATATATATATATATATATATATATATATATATATATATATTGTGACGATAATCTCTTTCAAGAGAGATTGAGCCTGCTCTTCCCTACACAAGTACGTCAATATACAAGATACTATAGAAGATACGTCCACCAAGTATCGCCAAAACGTTTTGCCCAGAGAGCAAATCGTACCCAGCACACAGTGACACCTGCTACCTACCACCGCCGTAACCAGCAAACTGCTCATCCTTTGCCTGCCTGTCGCTGATTGGCTGGTGTCCCGTCGCACCTGCCCTCCGCCTCCGCCACAAGTTGACGTCTGGGCTGCAATGCGCTAATATCGTCAGAATATCTCAGTGCTCCAAGCAGTTGACATCTCTCACTGGTAGACTAAGCCTTGGCTTTCGTGTACTAAGGTAGGTGGCAGCTCGAAGCCGGTATTCCAGCACCACTAATACTTTATTTTGCTATCACTGTAACTCACTTGTCTTAACGTAACTTTTCATTTGCCAGTGATTATTCATATTATTTTGTTTGTTGACTTGTCTTTCATACTTTTATGTGCTTAACTTTATTCATGTCTTGTTTTTCTAGAGTAATTAAAATTTCATTGTTAATTTACTTGTGTTTTGTGTGTCTTCCCATTACCTTACCACAGACGAAAGCTCCAGCTTTTCTCTTTTTTTTCTATTATGTGACGAGGCCCTGCCCCTAGCTTTTGAAACAGCCGAACACCAACGCTTTACCGTCACAATATATATATATGTTATTAAATATGACCGAAAAAGTAAGATTAATAATTCTAACATGAATTTTCTCAATATTTCTTATGTTTCTTTTCATTGTCGATGGTAATTGACAGAAGTGAAAAGAAACATAAGAAATATTGAGAAAATTCGTGTTAGAATTATTAATCTTACTCTTTTGTTCATATTTAATAACATATGTTCACAAGAAAGACTGCTACGAAAATATACTAATTATATATATTATATATATTTATATTATATATATATATATATATATATATATATATATATATATATATATATATATATATATATATATATATATATATATATATAGAAGATACGTCCACCAAGTATCGCCAAAACGTTTTGCCCAGAGAGCAAATCGTACCCAGCACACAGTGACACCTGCTATTATATATATATATATATATATATATATATATATATATATATATATAATATATATATATATATATATATATATGTATATATATGTATATATATGTATATATACGTTTAAATCCCGAAAATTAACGTGATGAAAAATGTGACAGTGTCTGACCACGAAGGAAGAATTGAAACAGGAATTTCCTTAAGTATTTTCGTATTTAATAAGGTCCTTCATCTTTCTGAAGATAAATTATTAAATACGAAAGTACTTAAGGAAATTCCTGTTTCAATTCTTCCTTCGTGGTCTGAGCCTTAATAAGCTGCGACCGAGTGCTCAATAACTCATAATTTATATTTCTCTCAAAACCCACATTGTAATGGTGATTATGTCGCACCTGAACACCATGTATATCAGGGGAACATCTCTGGATCAAGACAGGGGATAAACCAGTGTTCGGGATAATTCCAGACACGCGCCTTATCCAAGACTCACTATGTGCTAACATTACACAACCCAGCTCCCCACACTGACCCACGAGACTGGTCCACTGGTTAAGGCGGGTGTCTGGGGCACCCAGCACGCTGGTTCCCTCCTCGTCCAAAGATTTTCCTCTTATTTAATATATTTTATATATGATTTATATGTTAATAAATCATTTATATGTTAATAAATCGCGTTATTGTGATTTCATTGTGAATATCATTATATGATTCACAGTCTGTCGTTCATGCCCAATTATATGTATCTCAGCAACTTTTCGATCTTTATCGTATATAATAACAACTTAATGGTTCACCTAATGTTCGTGTCACTATAACCGGTTAGGCTTAACTCCTCACCATCCGGCGAGTTAGGGTTGTTTTGATGGTAGTCATTGGTAATGGTAATTACCTTTGACTACCATCATGCCTCCCCCTCCCCCCCTAAACTACTGGGTTTAATTAACTGGTTAATATAAGACTACGTGACTACACTATACACTTGTTCACCACCACACCGTCAACTGATATATAACAAAAATCTGCTTTTGTTTCATTGTTTCCCCGAAAGAATGATTCATCATCGCTTGATGATAATTAAGAGATACACAAAAGTTTTAATTGCTAATTAATATGTGAAAAATGCAGCATCAGTAGCTCGTTAGAACAATGGTTGGTGTCAGTAATGAGGTGATCATCTCACACCAACTAACAAGGCAGTTAAACTAACAGTAATGATCACATTTGGATCAAACTACATTTTGTTAATAACGATCTCCATTACAGAAATGTTCGCAGGGTGAGACTGACTTATTTGTTGGGGGCCGGTTTGTTGCTTCAGAATGGCTTACTCTCTGGAGCTGGCATTGGAATATATATATATATATATATATATATATATATATATATATATATATATATATATATATATATATATATATATATATATATATATATATATATATATATATATATATATGACAATGTCAGACCACAGAGGAAAATTGAAACAGGAATTTCCTTAAGTACTTTCGTATATTAATACATCTTCAGAAGGAACTCCTTCATTTTCAGAACTACTTCTAAAGATGTATTAATATACGAAAGTACTTAAGGAAATTCCTGTTTCAATTTTCCTCCGTGGTCTGACACTGTCATATATATATATATATATATATATATATATATATATATATATATATATATATATATATATATATATATATATATATATGTATATATATATATATATATATATATATATATATATATATATATATGTATATATATATATATATATATATATATATATATATATATATGTATATATATATATATATATATATATATATATATATATATATATATATATATATATATATTACATTACTACATGTATTTTCTCCGTGGCAGGAGATTCTGGTGGAGGCTGCTACACGCTGCAACAGCAATTAAGCCCTAACGAAGTGGACCGGGGAAGCTACTGTGTAATTGGCTCCTGGGAGTTGATAACTGGAGGAAGGCCGCTAATGACTTGTCTACGGTGTTCATTACCTCTCCACCCGGGCCACGACCAATCTCTCTTCCACTAGCTATATACTCATATCTATTACCTACGACAAGTACAAATATGACGCATCATGCCACTAATTTAATCAATTTATAACATACCAATTTTGTGTAGACTAAGTTATTACTTAAACGTAAAAGTTATTTGAACCTAGGCCTATGTTAAGTTACTTTTTTCTCGGTTGTGAGGTGTTTCATCTGGGGCCAGATTTGTTAGGTTTATTTAAGTGTACTTATTGTCTAGGCTGGTGGTAATGTTGCTCGGCTGGAGTCATACCTTCAGACATAATCCGCGTCA
The DNA here is from genome assembly GCF_040958095.1 of Procambarus clarkii. NCBI lineage: Eukaryota > Metazoa > Arthropoda > Malacostraca > Decapoda > Cambaridae > Procambarus > Procambarus clarkii. The sequence goes on from NC_091169.1 coordinate 40,078,777, forward strand.
GGAGGCTGAGCGTCTTGAGTCATAACGGTCGCCGTCTGGTCGGCTGCAAAGTTTGGCTAAGCGATGAGTCTTGGGAACGTGGCCTTGAAATGAAAGGTCCAGCCGGGATGATTCGAAGTTCGACATGAGTTGCCTCGAGAAGCTCTCCATACACCTTCAGAGGTAACTGACAATCACAATCAGATTGGCAGTCAGTGAGTGTACTGATCACACACCTGAACCCTCTGTCCACTTCACTTAAAGAGACAGGCGGATGCTTCTTGTGTCCGCCCAGACGGCAGTACTAGCATAGTGCCATCCCGCCAAACACACACCGAAACTACGACGTTGGTACAACATTCGAACAACTTTTAACACCTCCTAACCAGTTATTACAACCAATATAGCAAGGTGTAACAACGTTTTAATACGTCATAAACACGTTAAGCCAAGATGGAACAACTATATTATAAGTTGTAACAAGCGGAAAATTAAGAGACAGTTTCGGTTTGTGTTTCCAGGGATATCCTCTCCACTTGAATCATTAGCACTACACAGATCATTCAAGCCGCTGCTCTTCCTTATAATCACGGGATTACCAACACAAAACACATACCTCTTTGACCAGACCACTCACACTAGAAGGTGAAGGGACGACGACGTTTCGGTCCGTCCTGGACCATTCTCAAGTCGAATATGACAATCGACTTGAGAATGGTCCAGGACGGACCGAAACGTCGTCGTCCCTTCACCTTCTAGTGTGTGGTCTGGTCAACATACTTCAGCCACGTTATTGTGACTCATCGCCTGCACATACCTCTTTCCTTCAGTCAGGATATTAGCCAGTCAGCCAGCCTCTACCACCGCGACAACTGTCCAATATTCCCTTACGTGATTTGTATCGATGAATTACCCATCAGAGCGGGCGATGTTGATTACCAAATCAGGAATAAATACGATATTGCCGAGTTAATTACTGCCTGAAATACGGGATTTATCCGGCTCGTGTGGATCAAAGGCATCTGGCCTGCAGCTACCAACATGAAACCACAAATCGTGAACAATATATAAAATATACAATACCAGTTGATTATAATTTTTGCAATAAGTCAAAAATTCCAAAATGTTGTTATAATATAAATGAATTCAAGAATAACTCACATCAGAAATAATGATAAAAATTGAGCTCACACTAATTAAAATTGTTCATAAATTTGTGAAAATAATTTTTGTTTTAATTTAGAAGTGCGAGACTGAACACTGAAGTAATGTTATAGACAGAGAGTTCTGAAGTAACAATGACCTCAACAAATTCTTAAGAAACATTAATATTTAAATGTGCAACTGCACCATTACACTCACCATTACCACCACCATCATCACCATCACCATCATCACCATCACCACCATCATCACCATCACAATCACTGCACTGGTCGGCGTTCCCTCCTGGATGGTGCAAGTGGTTGGTGTTGTCATCCACCTTGTGGTTGATGTTGTCATCCACCTTGTGGTTGGTGGTGTCATCCACCTAGTGGTTGGTGTTGTCATCCACCTTGTGGTTGGTGTTGTCATCCACCTTGTGGTTGGTGTTGTCATCCACCTTGTGGTTGGTGCTGTCATCCACCTTGTGGTTGGTGTTGTCATCCACCTTGTGGTTGGTGCTGTCATCCACCTTGTGGTTGGTGTTGTCATCCACCTTGTGGTTGGTGCTGTCATCCACCTTGTGGTTGGTGCTGTCATCCACCTTGTGGTTGGTGCTGTCATCCACCTTGTGGATGGTGCTGTCATCCACCTTGTGGTTGGTGCTGTCATCCACCTTGTGGTTGGTGCTGTCATCCACCTTGTGGTTGGTGCTGTCATCCACCTTGTGGTTGGTGCTGTCATCCACCTTCCCTGTGCTATACACCCAGGCTGGCCTAGCGCTTTCTCCCCTTAATTACCCTTACCATCTACCACTTCCGTCCGTGTCATCCGTCTCTCCGCCCGTGTCATCCGTCTCTCCGTCCGTGTCATCCGTCTCTCCGCCCCTGATCGGATTATGGATAATTGGCGCAGACGGTAAAATTCGGTTATACTTCAGAAAAAAAATATTGACTGTCGAATTCTATCGGTCGGACGTGGAAACAAGTCGGACTCCCTCGGCTGGACTGACTCAAAATCTAACTTTTTCTTTACATCGAAATCCTAAAAGGTATCACCACTAGGTAACATGACTCTAGGAGGGTAGAAATAGTCTAAGATACGCCTTATCCTTTGGAAATTTATTTTATTACTTCAATAAACTTACTTGAACTTAAACACGACTGAAGTAAACAAATGAGTGAAAAGACAAGGGAGATATATATATATATATATATATATATATATATATATATATATATATATATATATATATATATATATATATATATATATATACAAAAAATAAACACAGAAACAACGGAAAATTTAACAAATTTAGATTCAGAAAACCCCTGAATAAATATACCCAGATACACTCCAAGACACACCCAGATACAAGACACACCCAGATACAAGACACACAGATACACTCCAAGACACACCCAGATACAAGACACACCCAGATACAAGACACACAGATACACTCCAAGACACACCCAGATACAAGACACACCCAGATACAAGACACACAGATACACTCCAAGACACACCCAGATACAAGACACACCCAGATACAAGACACACAGATACACTCCAAGACACACCTAGATACAAGACACACAGATACACTCCAAGACACACCCAGATACAAGACACACCCAGATACAAGACATACAGATACACTCCAAGACACACCCAGATACACTCCAAGACACACACACATACACTCCAAGACACACCCAGATACACTCCAAGACACACACACATACACTCCAAGACACTCCCAGATACACTCCAAGACACACACACATACACTCCAAGACACACCCAGATACAAGACACACCCAGATACACCCCAAGCCACACACACACACACACAGATACACTCCAAGACACACACACACAGATACAAGACACACGGATACACCCCAAGCCACACACACACACAGATACACTGACACTGGGAGGAGTGCCGCTCATGGTGTGACTCCGTGGTACATCTCTGTTGCCAAAGGTGTGTCCGAGGCTAATAACTATTAATGATCTGATCAGCAGTCACTAGAGGAGACTGCTAGCCGCTAACGACCGCGCTGACGCATCATTAATACCAATTACCAATCGAGCCTGTTAAGCGTCCGTTAACGGAAAGAGTTAAACGGGTCGTTGTGTTCAGCAAAAGTGTAAATTACATTGAATTGATAATTAATCCAATAACAAGGAATCGTTAGCTTTTTATAACACACTCGGTGACGAGAGTAATGACGGCATGAGTTCTGCCACTCGTAGGTGTGGGAGAGTGCAGGTGTGGGAGAGTGCAGGTGTGGGAGAGTGCAGGTGTGGGAGAGTGCAGGTGTGGGAGAGTCCAGATCTGGGAGACTGCAGGTCTGGGAGACTGCAGGTCTGGGAGACTGCAGGTCTGGGAGACTGCAGGTCTGGAAGACTGCAGGTCTGGGAGAGTACAGGTCTGGGAGAGTGCAGGTCTGGGAGAGTGCAGGTCTGGGAGACTGCAGGTCTGGAAGACTGCAGGTCCGGGAAACTGCAGGTCTGGGAGACTGCAGGTCTGGGAGACTGCAGGTCTGGAAGACTGCAGGTCTGGGAGACTGCAGGTGTGGGAAAGTGTTGAGTCTAGTTTGTATTAAAGAGTGTTACATCTAGTCCACAAGGATCACATACTCATATTAATACCTCACATCCAACTTTCTAAAAGTCTCCGCTAAGTATATACTATGCCCCAATCACCAGGTATTCTAGTAGACAATACCGCGTAGTATCTGTGATGAACTAGCAGCGGGCCCACTTAGTATGCAGGCCGCGCCGCCTCCAACGCTCCCAACATATGCAAAGAAATGAAGCAACACTATAAACTGGACGAACACTAAACTCAACCAGAGAAACGAGAATACAACAATATTAGAAAGTGTATAAAGACTTCTCACCCATCACGGCAATTGGAAAGAATATTATATATATATATATATATATATATATATATATATATATATATATATATATATATATATATATATATATATATATATATATATATTATATAATGTGTCACTGCTTGAATGGTAAAATCCTTACTGGCAAAACGTCACGTTAAATCAGTGGTGTTCACGGCTCGGTGTCTGGATCTCTATCCTTGTCAGTCAGCACTGTGTAAGTGGACACTATTGAACCTGTGTAATATATTCTTGCAGTTGGACGTTTGTTTTATTATTATGTGAAGCAAGCAGGCCCGGCCCCAGACCTGTCTAGGAACTTCATCCATGTGTAAACCTATTTTGTCATCACCGTGAAGCATTCAGTAGATGATCATACTGATGCTGGTAGTTAGTTGTGATGTGGTTGTTGTTGTTGTTTGCTAGTGGTGGAATGTTGCCACATGACGCCTCGGTAATGGCGCCATGACACCACCACAACACCTGTGATGGTACCTTGACCCACACCTGTGTACCTGTGA
>NC_091169.1:40085843-40118343 GCF_040958095.1 Procambarus clarkii
AAAAGGAAATTAAACTCACAAACTTTGAGGGGGAAATTAAATTCTTCCGTCATAACAATGTTGAAAACTTATGGGAGAATTATTTTCTAATTTTGGTTTTGCTCCAACAATAAATGTTCACACTTCTACCGCGGCTTCTTGCCTCATCTACCCAGGTCTCTTGCCTCATCTACCGCGGTTTCTTGCCTCATCTACCGCGGCTTCTTGCCTCATCTACCCAGGTCTCTTGCCTCATCTACCCAGGTCTCTTGCCTCATCTACCCAGGTCTCTTGCCTCATCTACCGCGGCTTCTTGCCTCATCTACCCAGGTCTCTTGCCTCATTTACCCAGGTCTCTTGCCTCATCTACCCAGGTCTCTTGCCTCATCTACCCAGGTCTCTTGCCTCATCTACCCAGGTCTCTTGCCTCATCTACCCAGGTCTCTTACCTCATCTACCCAGGTCTATTGCCTCATCTACCAGGTATCTTGCCTCATCTACCCAGGTCTCTTGCCTCATCTACCCAGGTCTCTTGCCTCATCTACCCAGGTCTCTTGCATCATCTACCCAGGTCTCTTGCCTCATCTACCCAGGTCTCTTGCCTCAGACTTTTGTATTTGTTGGTTTAGATTAACGAATATTTACTTGTTAAAGGAACATGCGCTAAATGCCCGGGCATCAGTGATTGTTGATGGAGTGATTATCTTGACAATGGTAACGCCAGCGTCAGGCAGCAGCTGACTGAGCGTCAGGCAGCAGCTGACTGAGCGTCAGGCAGCAGCTGACTGAGCGTCAGGCAGCAGCTGACTGAACGTCAGGCAGCAGCTGACTGAGCGTCAGGCAGCAGCTGACTGAGCGTCTTCTGTTGCAAATGTCTTTTTTCAATGAAGTTTTGGGGATCCTCGAGATGGAGCCACAGCGGATCAACCCTTGAGATGAATTACCTTGCAAGGCTCTCTTACTTGGTGCAACAGTCAGAGGAAAGATGGCGGGGCACGTTGCCCAAGAGAGGAGTGCATACGATATGGGTTTTAATGCTGCAAGCTTCTTTGCTGCCTTGTTTTCTCGAGTCAGCATGGTCACTGATGTGTATATTTTATTGTGTCTCCCACTTTCCTCAGCGCTGGTTGACATGCAGGTCACTAGGCACTGCCGAGACTACACTTCCTGCCTTCCCGGCATCTGGGTTACGCCAACAGGCAGCCTTTGAACAAAATCCTTGAAGGAATATTGCCAATACAGCGCTTGTCGACTCTTGAGTTGCGGGAGACCTGCCAACCCTGTCCAACAAGCGTGTTTCCAATGGATGGTATTCCCCCCGGGGCCAACTGCATGAGAACTAGCTGAATTAATGCATTAAAAACTGTGCAAAAAGGCGAACTCTCAATGAGAATGCAAATGGCTTTACCTTGTAGGGCTACACACACGGACGCCCAGGCAACGCTCGAGCAAAAAAAACTATAGACGGAACACGCATCTGCCGCCCCTTGGTCTCGGTTGTGCAGACTTTTGACAATGGAGGAATTATACACGATAACAAGCTCAATATTTTTCCCTGATGCTAAAAAAATGGGGTCATAATTTTCAGCTGGTTTGCGAACAGATTCAGATTGCTTCACAAAGGAGTTGTGATATCCGATTATTACTCACTGACCGGCCTTCTTGGGCATGGAATGGCTAAATGCTATGATGGATTGACGACTCGTTTCTAATGGACTCTTGAAGGACCGCAACGTGAAGTAGTCAGACTCAGTTGCCGGGTATTATGAAGTTACTCTTTGAGCATACAGCAACTTGAGATACTAATGTTACCTGGAGTCTTAGAAGAAGTGACGCGGACAGTATATCTAAATGACGGAACACAGAGATCCGAGAACGGCCAGCAAGCGACACTAGAAAACTTGCAGACACAAAATTGTCTTGCTCGAACGAATAGGAACGAACCGAAAATGTTTACAGTAGACTTGAGTGGCTTGGTGTTGATCACAATGTTTATATCCAACCTATTCTCAAGGAAGACAAAATTTATAACGCAAATTTGGCAAATGTGAAAAATAGTCATTTACACATCAAACATTCTACATTTTCTCCAGTTGGCGAAAAAGAAGTAAAGACAATATCATAATATAACTTAACATAATTCTAACCTAACCTAGGCCTAACTTAAAGTATGCATATTATTGTACATACATGTAGATATGATCAACTTGTAGGCTTGGAAACATGCACACCATCTGATTCAAAGATAAATGCTAAGACAAAACAGTCAATGCTTAAGCACCGCAAGCACATTTAGGTAAGTACACACACTAAAGCGCACATACATGGTGCTTGCTTGCGTGCACGTGTGTGTGTGTGTGTGTGTGTGTGTGTGTGTGTGTGTGTGTGTGTGTGTGTGTGTGTGTGTGTGTGTGTGTGTGTGTAAATTAATAATAAAAACAAATGAGATAAAGTATAGTGTTCGGTGTAATATATTTTCTGACATTTTCCTTTTAATTGTTATTTTGTAACAATGTATTATAAAGTGAATCTAATTATTTTATTCCAATTAACCGTCGAGTGGCTCAACGTGAAATTTTCATCTGTGTCATTTTTAGGCTTGAAAAATAAATATTAAAATTGGTTACAAAATATTTATTAACTAAAAATCAGAACACTGCGAAATACATCTGTATTTTACACACACACACACACACACACACACACACACACACACACACACACACACACACACACACACACACACACCAGACTAGTACCCGAGCTGAGAGGTATGAGCTACGAGGAGAGACTACGGGAATTAAACCTCACTTCGCTGGAAGACAGAAGAGTTAGGGGGGACATGATCACCACATTCAAGATTCTGAAGGGAATTGATAGGGTAGATAAAGACAGGCTATTTAACACAAGGGGCACACGCACAAGGGGGACACAGGTGGAAACTGAGTGCCCAAATGAGCCACAGAGATATTAGAAAGAACTTTTTTAGTGTCAGAGTGGTTGACAAATGGAATGCATTAGGAAGTGATGTGGTGGAGGCTGACTCCATACACAGTTTCAAGTGTAGATATGATAGAGCCCAATAGGCTCATGAACCTGTACACCTGTTGATTGACGGTTGAGAGGCGGGACCAAAGAGCCAGAGCTCAACCCCCGCAAGCACAATTAGATGAGTACACACACACACACACACACACACACACACACACACACACAACTTTGTATACCCCATATGAGAAACTTAACTGGAGATCTAAGGTCTTCACAATAGAGCAAGTGCACGTACCTGATTTGAGATTATGTGAAAGCAAGCAGCACTCCAGGACTTGGTGATTACCATAGAGCAAGAAAGCACTTTCTGGAGCTGAACAAGGCTAAGGCAGTGGGACCAGATGGGCTCTCATCATGTATACCAAGTGGAACTTGAAGCCTTTTTCTGGTGGTCACTTAGTATGAAACAGAATTTATCACTGTAAACAGAATAACTGTCAGAAATGTGGAAAAAACCAAAGTAGTGCTATCATTAGAGAAGGGAGATGGGCAGGAGGCACTAATCTACATGCCTGTGTCTTTTAGCTTCATTTTATGGAAGGTGATGGAAATTATCACAGGAAAGAGGCTAGTAGAACTTTTAGAGACAAAGGCCTGAATAACGCAACATCAGCCTAAGCTCAAAGACAACAAACCCTACCTCATCAGAGCTGTCACCAGACGACCGAAATTGTACAAAACTGAGTGGTTTAAGTTATTACATTTGAAATGTCAATAAACCTTCGATACAATATTCCAAATGAGACGAGTGCATAAAGTGGAACAAGAGGCAGGAGAGGGAGGGAAAGTGCCCCGGTGGACTAGGGAATACCTTCACAACACAAGACATTGAGGTACAGATCTTAGTGCAGTAAGATATTGCAAGCGAGTCCCCACGGAGTCATCCATATGGTCAGTACAATTCCTGAGTTATGTAAATGATTTACCAGATGACCTGAACAAACTAAAACAATGGTTGAACAATTGGTTAGGTTAATAGAGTTTAATCAAAGTTAGTGTAAAGTAAGAAAATTCAGTGTTGGGGACAGGCGTCATACACAAAAGACCAAATGGAAGAGGAACTCATTTTGCTCTCGAACAGAGAAAACAGTCATGTTGTTATAACACAGAACGTGTCACCAGGTACATACACTAAACAAAAATTATCATCAGCATATGCAAGGTTGGCCAGTATAACTGCCTCTAAGAATTAAACAAATGAGTCGTTCAACACCTTATATACTACATATGTATGTTCAATCTCGGTTTTTATATTTTTTACGAAGTACAATATGTAGTCTGTTAACTATGTACAGCAGGTCATAATTCGTACATATGCCTCACAGTCGTTATACGTTCTTCCATTTTTGAGGATGGATTAGTTATTGACCCCGGCCTGTCAGGCTAGGTTAGGTTAGGTTAGGTTAGACTAGGTTAGGTTAGGTTAGGTTAGGTTAGGTTAGGTTAGGTTAGGTCAGGCTAGGCTAGGTTAGGTTACGTTAGACTAGGTTAGGTTAGGTTGTGAGGCTTCACACTAGCCGCAATCATCACATCAACAACGCGCAAATAAATGAACGTAATAAAAATGCATGTATATTGCAAGGCGTAAAACTTGTTTATTCTTTTGGCTCCGTAATTAGATGCCTGAAGTATGAATTATTTCGAGAAGTGTATTTCGAACATTCAAATTGAGCCATTAAGCCAGGTAAGCCATTTTCGAGAAAAGGCTCAAATGTCATCAGTTGGGAGTCATGACTATTTCATGTAAATGGTTTGGACCCTTTGTTTTGAAGACGGATTGCTTACAGAATCACAGCTAACTACTGCTCACCAGCATCTAAATTATAAACAAACACCTTCAGTAGCTATTAATTGTCATCAGTTTCCATTAACACCAAGGTACGACTCTGCTCGAGACGCAACCTCCAGGTATTAGAGATGCAACCCGTCCTCGACTCAAGTCCATTCCATCCAGCGGTCGACCCCACAGACGCATTCATAAATTTTAACATGCTGTTCATTCAAAACGGGAATTTTCTCATATATAAATTAATATTATAATATTTTAGCATATTGTGCATATATAGGCATAGGTTAGGTTAGGTTGGGTTAGGTGTTTAGGTTCTGTTGGCGATTATTTGTATTTGTAGTACGTGGGTGAAGCATTTACAGCGTTGTGATTCGAACAAAATTCGTCAGTGAAGCACTTGTTCCGGAAGTGTTCGAAGGTCATCAGTTGTGAGTCGTGTGTAAACCGTTTTTCATTCATAAACAGCTGGGGTTTCGCGGGTGCATGGAATGGACTTTGTATCTTTGTTTGGAGGACGGGCTGAGCAGTTTGAGAGGGCGCTTCGAACATAGGAAGTGAGAGAAACACTGTTTGAGAGAAGATGAAACGTAAGCAGTTTATAAGCCGTGTGTGAAGTGTTTTTCATTAACAAACAGGCTGCTGGACTAGCGAGCATTTGGCTAACGTTATCGTGGATGGATTGCAGCTCTACACAAGCAGTGAGTGGCATCTACAGCCTGGCCACATGATACATTAACCAAGCTTTGAATCACAACATTATTTATACATAACTTACGATAAATAGACTCATATTTCACCTAAACAATACATATTAATATACGTACATCACATAAATTAAATATTTGTTTGCTTTAAATAGAATATGAAGTTATATTAAATTTTATGTGTAAACAGAGATGTTATTCGATGCTTCGTAAAGATTTCCTGTGGACGCCCTGTTTTTAAAGTGACCAAGAGCGAGTGGTATGTTATAGTGTAAACGGCGTGAGAGTTATACAGTATCATGTGTGCTGGTGTTCCCACGGCCCGAACATAGCTAATGGGAGCCATGATTGTGGTGGCTGTCACCAGCAGCGGCAAGTATCGTCTGACAGCTGCAACAGGATAAACACACAGCGACCGACATTGACACACAGCTAACAAGCAGCCGGCAGACAGATCCTTGTTTTAATTTCAATAACATAAGGAAGTTAAGGAATGTCGCTGATGCTGACATCGACGGTGATAAAGAGCGGACATAACTATCTGTCGATCACTACAAAGGTGAGGGAGATTATCTTGAGCGCGCCATCACTCTATGGTTACCCAGCCCGTGTGGTCTTAACCACCAGCTCTCATCTCAGACTTACCTAATGATACTAAGAGCTCACCACCAGCTTTGATCTAAGAGTTACATAACGTTACTGAGAGCTGACTTTTTTTTTTGCATGGATATTCCTGTGCGGGCTCTAAGCCTCTGACTGGCCCACTAAATGTTGCTTGTTTCTGTTTTACTTGGGCAGAGTATGAGTATTTATGACTCGTATGGTCGCTTCAGTAAGATTTTGTCGCATGTGTTTAACAACTTCTTCTGCTCTGTTGAATCTAAGTTGAAACCTTAATGTATTTGTAACTCTACACTGTGTAGTTACAAATACTCTAGATAGATAATGTTCCAGTGGTCTGTCGGGCATTTCTCCACAATGTTGACATTTCCTCTCATCTTCCAGAACCTGTAAGCCTATTTCCCATGCACATGGGTATCCAAGCCTGATGCAATCTACGTGTACTAGTGTTGTTCTACTGCTTGCTCCCTGTCATCAAACTAAGTGGTTCATAGTTGGTTGAATTCTTGTACCAACCCACAGATCCTAATGTTGCAACTGCTGTGTTGAGTCACTGTACATCTTTTGCATTGCTCTGTTTCTAATTTCTTAATCTATGATAGACTCTGTGGTATGTAAATGTTTACATTTCTTCTCTTAGTTGCAAGTTTTGCAGCTTCGTTTGCAATGTCATTCCCTATTATTCCCACATGACTTGGCACCCAGTTGATAAGTACCCGACGGCTCTGACGTTTGAGTGTTTGCATTAATGATATGACATTTGTGATCAGATGGATGTTATCACGTATGTGTTCTTGTTGCAAGGTTTCAATGGCAGTTCTCGAATCTGTATGTATGATAACATGTTGTCGGTGTTGAGCAAGAGCATGTTCCAAAGCCTTTTGAATGGCTAGCATCTCTGTTTGTAAAGCTGAACATCCATTTGAGTCTCCAACTGTTTACAGAGTTTCCTGTTTTAACTGCAGCTCCGGTTTCTTGTCCCTGCTGGTCTACTGATCCATCTGTGAAGTATGTGAAGCTGTCGGATGCCAAGTTTGCTTCTATATGCATCTGTGCAATATTACGTAGCAGATGAGGATTAGTCTGGTTCTTTTTTCCTTTAAGAACCATAATCTTAAAGTCTGCTGGCGGAGATTCCCAAGGGGCTTACATAACAAAGTCTGCATGTATTTCGTCGACATCCTTCTCGGTGACTGCGTTTGTTATATCGAATGTATTGATGATGTTTATCGCACAATGTGTCCACCTGTTGCTATTGGAGGCTCTTCTGTCCTGAGTTAGTGCTCCAGTGATTATATTTTTAAGTGAACTGATTCTAGGTCTAGTCAATATCTTGGTCAGCATGCACGCAACAATCCCTTTTACCCTTAATTCAATCGACGTTAGTTTGATTTCAATTCTTAGGTTCAGTATTTTAGTTCACCAGGGAGCTCCTATTATGACTCGCATTGCATCATTTTGAATAACCTCAACGTTTGCCCACTGACCAGGAGAAAGAGTGAGTAGGCAGGCGCTGCATAATCATAGGGAACGCTGATGACCATGGATGATCTCCGGTCGTCAGAGATCACCAACACTAGAGATCACCACCACGGAAAATGGAATGAGGTAAAAGCTCACGTTGTGGAAGCAAACACTATTTACTCATAGCATTAAAACTAGGTATGATAGGGAAGAAGGACACGAGTCATTGCTTTAAACCACCAGCGGACAGAAAGGCGGGATCCAAGAGCCAACGTTCGATCCTGTAGGAACAAATAGATGAGTACACACACAATATATGTATGATATATATATATATATATATATATATATATATATATATATATATATTTAGTGATGCTTATTATACTTGCGAATACAGTGAATAAAATCAAATTAAAGAACGCCGCGATACAAAAGAAAAGGAGAATTCTTGTCGGAGAGTCATATTCAATCATTGTATAAATATCACGGTCCCCTGGGCACAGTTCTGCATATTATGGCCGAATATATTTTCTTTATTCAGGTAGGAAAAAGCGGGAGCATGCAGCAGGGCGTCAGGAGGGGAGATGTCCGGATCGCCCCTCCCGCTTCTACACACGCGACTATGCCATAAAGAAAACTCAAGCTGCGAGGGAAAAAACACAGACTTATATATTTAATTCTCTGCCTTCACGGTATAGAAATGTTGCGGCATTATATTCCCTCAGAGGTGTAAATGATGGACATTAGACGTCAAGACGAACATGTGCAATAATGTATACGAGAGAATAATATAAGCACAGCCTCCACCACTGATGAGGACGCCTCCACCACTGGTGAGGACGCCTTCTCCACTAGTAAGAGAGCCTCCACCACTGGTGAAGGAGATGTACTCAGGCATTACCGAGTGAACAAAGAATACAGACTGAGGTGACAAAGAATGTATAGGCACAAATGAGTCACAGAAATGTCAACTTTAGTACTAAATAAATGGAGTAATTCAGATAAAAAAGTTTTAAATGTGAATACCATAAGAAAGACGAATGTTTAAGTCATTGTAATAAATAGCAAATGGCCGAGAGGCGGGCCTTGAGAGCTCACTCTACCGTGCAAGCACATGTAGGTGAGCAGAGCTACACCCATATGTCAGACAGACAGAAAGAGAGAGAGAGAGAGAGAGAGAGAGAGAGAGAGAGAGAGAGAGAGAGAGAGAGAGAGAGAGAGAGAGAGAGAGAGAGAGAGAGAGAGAGAGAGAGAGAGCTCACTATTGATAGTGAGAGGTTTGTTGTGATGGTGAGTGGGAGTGAAGTGAAGCATAAAATGATGATATCAAGTTAAGCACAGCCGCCACCAGCAACAGGTCTCTGAAACACTAGTGTTGAGTGTTAATTATGCAGTAGAGTGGACATCTGATGTAATTAGACCCCGGGCGTAGTTTCCAACCTATAATAAATACCAAAGGAATGTGTACATCTATTATGTTTTTTGTTTATTAATAATCCCACCAAAATACCAGCTTAAATACACACTTGTTGAGACTTATATAATATTCCCCAAGTGGGTCAGCTGCTGGACCTGGCACACAAATGGTCTTTGTTCCCTTGGAAGTTTTTATAGGCCAGAAAAACATACAACGAATTAACCTCAATAATGAGTTGAATAATAATTTGTCAGAGAAGATTAAACGTAGATTACTATTGTCTCGCATTGCTTTGACACATACGATGAAAAGTCGAAGGTTTATCATATGACATCAGCAAATGAATTACTCCTCAAAAGTCTGTTGACTAGAACATAATTCGCGCATGAGGACTATGCGACAAATATATAGACCAGAAATGACTCTCACATCTGCTTCAACACAGACCAATCCCTTATATAATTAACAGTGACAGTGTAGCCTAGCTGTCCTTACCTGTACAGTACTGTGGGGTTGTGTCCAGGTCAACACCTTAATCAGTGGTCAGTAGAGCTCATTAATGCCGACTTGGCCTCTGACACCCTTAACGGTGAGCCTGTCTAGATCTGCTGCCTGATACACATATGTTAGTATGTATCACCATGTATCACTCTTGTGTTGAGACCCACCACGCCTCTCTCACACCCACCACGTCACTCTCACACCCACCACGACACTCTCACACTCACAAGGTAACTACAACCTCATGGGCCCGGCTCACATACTTATAACGTTACACAACCCACTGAAATATTATGATGTTATAATACTAATATAATCAACAATGGGTTTCAATGCACCTGGAATAGTCATCGGCAGTTCTGCAGTTTGTTATTTTGAGTCACTTTCAAAAGTAGTCTTAACTGGGACCCCTCGAAAGGCAGCCAATCCATCCTTAATAATACCAACATGTTATTACAGGGGACAGTTCAAAGGTACTAATAAGAGGGACCTTCATAGACCCGGGAGGCTTTCAAGACTTGTAACAAGTCTCAGTCCATAGTTAAGGAGGAGCACTGAGAGGCTCCTGCACCTGAGGTGAGGCTCCCAGCTGGGGAGAGGCTGTGGAACAAGAGGCTCATCTAGCAAGAGTCCCGCAGGGGGAGGACTGGAGCACAGACCGGAGAGGATCAAACACTTCACCAACAATGCTCGCGCAACAAACGCTCACACACAATGAGACAAAAATTAAATTTGTGTTTATTTGGCCTCAATTTATTGTCATTGTACATGTGCACAGCGGGTGAAGGAACGCGGGGGGGGGGGGCGGCGGCGGCACCGAGGCACCAACACAAACATTATTAACCAACGAAATCAAATCTGGAAAATAACTAATGTCGTAACAAGAATATTTAGCTCACATTAGGACTAAAGTCACTAGAAACTAGATAGTTCTCGAACTAATGAGGGTAAAGTTGTCAGCTCACAAGCGGTTGGACCAGGCGGGGCGCACCTTACACCTCATGCTGCTGTTCACATGAGACCTATTTGACTGTTGTTGGTAGCATCTTGATCTTGGGTAATATCAGTGGTTGGTGTTGGCCCTCGGGGTCCCTCTATAAGCCTCACGGGCTTCCTGTACCACACAAGGGGAAGCCATAACTTACGGTAAACAAACAATATTCTTACAAAAGCGAATTTTCTCTTCTATGTCAACCAGTGCTATATAGGTGTAGTGGCTTGGCGCTTTCTCCTCATAGTTCCCTGTCCTTCTATGTCAACCGTTCTTTCTCACTTCCTTGTTTGTTTGCTTGCTTGTTTGCTTGCTTGCTTGCTTCGTTGTTTGCTTTCCCGTTCACTCGTCTACGCCATCTTTGCTTAAAACTAGGGATACATCTTCAGACTCCTTCTGAAGATGTATTAATATACGAAAGTACTTAAGGAAATTCCTGTTTCAATTTTCCTCCGTGGTCTGACACTGTCACATTTTTAATCACGTGTTTATTTTCGTGATATTCACACACACACACACACACACACACACACACACACACACACACACACACACACACACACACACATATATATATATATATATATATATATATATATATATATATATATATATATATACATACATATATATATATTATATATATATATTATATATATATATTATATATATAATATATATCAGGCCACTCAGCCCTCAAGAAGTAATATATAGGCCAACAATTAGTGTCAGTGCAATAAGTCATCTCCCGGGCCGCTGCCAGACATGGGTGGTAAGGGAAGGGTTTTGGGATTATTCAAAACTTGAGTATCAAATATTTCCGGATTTCCCTCCCAGTTAAGGAAATTGTTTTCTCAAGAGTGGCCGGGGAGGAGCCTGGTGCGCCGCTACACTACTGCCTGTGGGGATATTTTCATGTTTATTTGATAGGAAATTATCCTTTTGTGGCTCCGACCTCAGCCTCAGATCCTTTGGCAGGTCGGGTTATTGGGTAAACGGGTTCCTGATCCGCCAATATAAGGCAAGCCTGCGGCGAAGATCTTGGGTTACTTTTCTTTTATATATGTGTACAAATTATTGAATTGTATTTCTATAGCGGCCGGGTACCTTACCTTGAGGTTACCTTGAGGTGCTTCCGGGGCTTAGCGTTCCCGCGGCCCGGTCGTCGACCAGGCCTCCTGGTTGCTGGACTGATCAACCAGGCTGTTGGACGCGGCTGCTCGCAGCCTGACGTATGAGTCACAGCCTGGTTGATCAGGTATCCTTTGGAGGTGGGTAACTGGTATGTGTTGTACACAGTTAACGAGATATGTTAACCTCGGTGGGCTTTATATCTGCAGAGTTGTTTATTCTGGGTTCATGAAACCTAAGAGAGAAGAGTGACGCTCCCGAAGGAAACTATATTACTGCAAAATATTTAGGTCTGGTAAGATGAAGATCAAAGAGACTCAAAGACCGGACAGCTCAAAGGCCCAAAGACCAGTATTATTCATCTATATACACAGATGAAGGAGCTGAAGTTGTGCCAACCTACTCCTGAAGACCTCCACTAACCGACCTGCAGTAACTGCATTACCCGAGATAACCTGCTGCTATCCTGCAACAAATTAGCAGCCAAACACAAGACAACCAAGAAATATTTGCCCTACCCAATGAGAAGAGCTCGCAGTATAATAAACTGAGAGATTGTGGGAGGAAAGATAACAAGAGACTGTGGGAGGGAAGATAACAAGAGACTGTGGGAGGAAAGATAACAAGAGACTGTAGGAGGGAAGATAACAAGAGACTGCGGGAGGGAAGATAGCGAGAGACTGTGGGAGGGAAGATAACAAGAGACTGTGGGAGGGAAGATAACAAGAGACTGTGGGAGGGAAGATAACAAGAGACTGTGGGAGGGAAGATAACAAGAGACGTGGTGGTCCTCGGCAACAGAAGACGAAGAAATTCCAGAGATGTCAGTGTGGACGGACCGTCTGCTAATTAGATGAGACGAAACAGCTAAAAATGTAGCAATATATATATATATATATATATATATATATATATATATATATATATATATATATATATATATGTGTGTGTGTGTGTGTGTGTGTGTGTGTGTGTGTGTGTGTGTGTGTGTGTGTGTGTGTGTGTGTGTGTGTGTGTGTGTTTGTGTGTGTGTGTGTGTGTGTGTGTATAAGCGGCCTCAGTGTGCCCGTGAAGGAAGGAACGCCACGGGATATAGCCACATACACAGGTATACCCAGCACGGTATAACAAGAGTATAACCATCCAGAGTGTGGCCAGACAAACTAGAGGGTGAGAGCAGGAGGGAGAGGAGCACACAGCGGAGCCACATAGAAGAGACAGCTCACAAAGAGACCATCATGGACACTTCCTGGAGGTGGAGCCTCGACCCGCGTCATCTCCGCCACCACTCACCACCACCTCAATCACCATGCATCATGGCAGGGAGCTTCCTCGAGCGGTGATGGTGACGGTGCAGGTGGTGATGGTGCTGAGGGTGTAGGTGTTAGGGGGGGGGATGGGGGTGTAGGTGTCAGTGGGGGTGTGGGGGTGCAGGAAGGGTTATGATGCAACACACCACAACACCTGGTACAACACTGACTACGTCACACACAACGACTAAGAAAGCATGCGGCCTCCATCAAAAAAATTAGTAACCATAAACTTGTTCTACAACCGGGTCCCAGAGCTGAGAGGCATGCCACCAGACTATTCCTCAGTGGTAGACACATACTCTCAGTGGCAGACATACATTCAGTGGTAGACATACACACAGTGGCAGACATACTCAGTGGCAGGCATACACTCAGTGGCAGACATACTCAGTGGTAGACATACACACAGTGGCAGACATACTCAGTGGTAGACATACACACAGTGGCAGACATACTCAGTGGCAGGCATACACTCAGTGGCAGACATACACTGAGTGGCAGAAATACAACATACATAAAGGACAAATATTTCCAGGACTATACTCCAAATGAAATATATTCCCACATGCAGAAAATACGCCGTCGGGAGCCATTTAACACACGAACCTACTCTAGTACGAGTATATTCCCTCACGAATGTACACCTAAATCAGCTCACGAACAAACATACTCGCACGAATAAACTCGCGTATACAATGACCAGTAATGTATTTAATAATCAAACTCTGTAATATACCGACACCAAACCATCACTTTTATAAAAAACACTAAAACACTTTTACCAATAACTGATACAAGTAATGTCAATGGCTGTATCATTTGAAGTTCATAGAATGATGGAGTGTCAAGAAGTGACCTCACTATTGCCTGAGCAATTTGCAGGAGCAATTGTCCCAGATTGCTAGAGCAATATCTCAGACTAAATGTGGATGGCAAAATTCCTAAGGCAAATTTGCCCAAATACACAAAATATTCACGCACACTCGGTTGCAATAGCTTGCAACTCGGTAAAAACCAATCATGGCGCTGTTGACGGTCTTGCCTGTTCCACAGCGTCTCGTGGGACAGTGTGTCACAGTCTTGCCTGTTCCACAGCGTCTGTGGGACAGTGTGGGAGTTGAGGGTGTTGTCGGTACACTGTCATGTAGATAAATTATCTTGAGGTTATCTTGAGATGATTTCGGGGCTTTAGTGTCCCCGCGGCCCGGAACCTCGACCAGGCCTCCACCCCCAGGAAGCAGCCCGTGACAGCTGACTAACACCCAGGTACCTATTTACTTCTAGGTAACAGGGGCATAGGGTGAAAGAAACTCTGCTCATTGTTTCTCGCCGGCGCCTGGGATCGAACCCGGGACCACAGGATCACAAGTCCAGCGTGCTGTCCGCTCGGCCGACCGGCTCCCTCGTGAGATCGTGGGTATGTTGCAGCACCCTGCAGGAGCCTCACCTAATGCCATGTGGGTCGTGGGTATGTTGCAGCACCCTGCAGGAGCCTCACCTAATGCCATGTGGGTCGTGGGTATGTTGCAGCACCCTGCAGGAGCCTCACCTAATGCCATGTGGGTCGTGGGTATGTTGCAGCACCCTGCAGGAGCCTCACCTAATGTCATGTGGGTCGTGGGTATGTTGCAGCACCCTGCAGGAGCCTCACCTAATGCCATGTGGGTCGTGGGTATGTTGCAGCACCCTGCAGGAGCCTCACCTAATGCCATGTGGGTCGTGGGTATGTTGCAGCACCCTGCAGGAGCCTCACCTAATGCCATGTGGGTCGTGGGTATGTTGCAGCACCCTGCAGGAGCCTCACCTAATGCCATGTGGGTCGTGGGTATGTTGCAGCACCCTGCAGGAGCCTCACCTAATGCCATGTGGGTCGTGGGTATGTTGCAGCACCCTGCAGGGGCCTCACCTGATGCCATGTGGGTCGTGGGTATGTTGCAGCACCCTGCAGGAGCCTCACCTGTTGTTAGGGTCCCAAAACTCGAGCAACATCAGTAATTACATGTCAAGTTACGCACGGAAATTATGATAATAACTTGAATTAAGACAAAGTTATTGGCTAAGCCTAGCGCTCACAACTACATTAATAAGGGGACACGGCATAGCAAATTGTTAGTATATTACCCCACTACGAACATTATTATCTAATAAATTGTTGAAAATTATTGTAACACCAAAACGTTTCTCGCTAATAGATAATCTCAGACAACCACTAGCGAGCTTACCATCGCTCCTTCACTCTCGTCTCGCCAAAATGTAAAATAAATAAATTGGGCCAAACAGATTATGTGGCGCTTATGTTTTAGTCCAAGTTTTACGCCCAAATTAAGAGTGCAAAACACCGAGTCTCTGTTATAAATACTTTGAGCAAATATTACATTTTCACCAAGGAGTATTTTGTGAGAACTAACAAGTTATTATATTATAGCGTCGTTTTAAACTTCAAATTTACGTTTTAAGGAAAATCATGAACAATTACTATAGATCTGAAGCAGCAGTAGAACGGGTTAATTGGGATTGAAAGAATATGTGAGAGAGTTGACAACCTCGTCATCTTCAGTAAGAAATCCCTAACATTCCAGCAAAATATTCACAGGCTCTTCGCCAAGAAAGTAAATTAACCTCGGCAGAATTTTGAGGATTCTTCATGAGTTGGTTATCATATAATGTCGGCGTCTGACGCCCACTGCCATATCTGCCACAGACAGAACCATCTCCGTCGATGAAGTCCCTGGTTCAGCCAGTGCTTAAGCTCACAGTACAGTATTTACCAATCAAAACACCAGAGTTTACCGTTTTGGGGTAAGAAGTATTAACCACAAAACGACCCAACACGAATCATCAAGTACTGGTTCATGTAAGATGTCTCCCACTTGAACCAGCAAGCACTCTCCGTGTTGCCTGAGACCATGAAGAAGTCAAACAAATCAGAACCAAATTTCCCAGCAGTTGTTTAAACGGTTGAAATGTAGGTGTTGCATAGTTTGGCAAGATGGCTACCTTGTTAGTGACATTTGTAAACACTTGTTTATAATTGTTTTCCCAGTATTGTTATTCAACATTTTTCCTGAGTGTCAGGTTCATTTTTATTGCTTTCTTCATTAACATTTTGAGTAATAAATAGTAACATTATGACAATGATGCAGGAAGGCCAGCTCCGGCCCATCACCCAGCTTAGATATAACCAACACAAGAGATATAACCAACACAAGGGATATAACCAACACATGGGATATAACCAACACAAGGGATATAACCAACACAAGGGATATAGCCAACACAAGGGATATAACCAACACAAGGGATATATCCAACACAAGGGATATAACCAACACAAGGGATATAACCAACACAAGAGATATAACCAACACAAGGGATATAGCCAACACAAGGGATATAACCAACACAACGGATATAACCAACACAAGGGATATAACCAACACAAGGGATATAACCAACACAAGGGATATAACCAACACAAGGGAGCGGATATTTGCATCTAAAGGAGAGAGCCTCACGCTGGACCATCAGTACTAACAGTAAATTTTACATTCAGATATTGCAGCAACGCGTTGTCTGAATAACAAAAATTGGGGAGGTCTGATTGCTTCTGAAAGGCAACATTAATATAATGAAACTTTAAATGGCATCATTACCGCCTCCCTCATTGATGTACTAGTTCTCCTGCACCAGTGTTGATGTATTAGTTCTCCTGCACCAGTGTTGATGTATTAGTTCTCCTGCACCAGTGTTGATGTATTAGTTCTCTTGCACCAGTGTTGATGTATTAGTTCTCCTGCACCAGTGTTGATGTATTAGTTCTCCTGCACCAGTGTTGATGTATTAGTTCTCTTGCACCAGTGTTGATGTATTAGTTCTCCTGCACCAGTGTTGATGTATTAGTTCTCTTGCACCAGTGTTGATGTATTAGTTCTCCTGCACCAGTGTTGATGTATTAGTTCTCTTGCACCAGTGTTGATGTATTAGTTCTCCTGCACCAGTGTTGATGTATTAGTTCTCCTGCACCAGTGTTGATGGCACCAGTGTTGATGTATTAGTTCTCCTGCACCAGTGTTGATGTACTAGCTCTCCTGCACCAGTGTTGATGGCACCAGTGTTGATGTACTAGTTCTCCTGCACCAGTGTTGATGCTCTAGTTCTCCTGCACCAGTGTTGATGGCACCAGTGTTGATGTATTAGTTCTCCTGCACCAGTGTTGATGTACTAGCTCTCCTGCACCAGTGTTGATGTACTAGTTCTCCTGCACCAGTGTTGATGCTCTAGTTCTCCTGCACCAGTGTTGATGGCACCAGTGTTGATAGCACCAGTGTTGATGTATTAGTTCTCCTGCACCAGTGTTGATGTATTAGTTCTCCTGCACCAGTGTTGATGTATTAGTTCTCCTGCACCAGTGTTGATGCACTCATCTCCGCCCACATTGATGCACTCACTCACCACTGTTGAAAACGTTGATGAGAGACTTGTCTAGGAAGTACAGAAAGACGTACAACGAAAGGTTGTGATAAATGAATATCATTAAGAGGGAACTGAGTGAGTGAGGTGATATGATTGCGACATGCAAGATCCGCAGGGAAGACTGACACGCAAGTTGTCAGTATATAAAAACAACTGAATGGGAGGTTAAAGATGGTCACTTAAGTTACAAATTTAAGAGCGGGAATACGAAGGTTTTCGTATAAATAAAGTAGATATGATAGATATTGTAAGTGTGGGAACTCCTTACAAGACACTGTGTGTGGTGTGGAAAAAAAAAAAAAAAGTAGTTAGTAAACAGTTGATTGACAGTTGAGAGGCGGGCCGAAAGAGCAAAGCTCAACCCCCGCAAAAACACAACTAGTAACCACTGTCGACAGCTTGTAACAACTGGGGCCAAACTCACTGTTCCTTCTCCATCCCGCTCTCGTGATTTGCCTCTCCGTAAAAACCCAATCTCCTAACCTAATCAGAAACGTTAGAACCCAAGCAACCCACCTAACTTATCGAACCGCTATTTATGAACCGTTTCATATGAATTTATGAACTTATTTATGAACCGCTACTTTTCATAGTAGGTTGCATTTGTAACGTTGGTGACAATGTCGTAGAAAACTGTACCTGTAAGTTGATGAGGTTGGTTGTGTAGCGTCTCAGGTCCTCAACACCTCTCATCTCACTCTTACGTTCCATTTATGTCTCCATATTTGTCAGTAATCAACGTCAACTTGTCATCTCTGTCTGTCTCTTGGTGGCTGTCACTCTCACGCTGTCTGTCACTGACTGGCTGAGTCACTGACTGTTACTCCTAACTTGGTACACTTAAAGCGAGAATTTTTTGCAGCATCATAAAACAAATCCCGGCAAAAATGTTTATTTCCAGTATTATTTTTCCACTGATAAGGTCTTAAAAGTTAAAGATATTCTCTGTAGTTTGATGACCCCAACCACACATCTGAAGGTGAAGAAGAGACCACGTTTCTCTGTGGTTTATCACCATTCAGTAATATAGAGACGCTACATTTCCCCTACATAATGTAGAGGCAATATTCCCGACAGTATTAAGAGGGTATTTGCCCTACATTATGAAGAGGCAGGGAGATCACCTGCCCTAATGACCCGTGAAGGTAAGCCGTGCCCCCCCCCTGCCCCTCCACCTCTACCACTAATGACACCTCGTCTCATATTTTACCTCACGCCTCACACAAGCTCTCATTTACGCCTCGCATTTCTTTCCTGTCTTCTTACCCAACCACTTGGGATGGACGGTAGAGCGACGGTAGAGCGTCATGCAGGTCGGCGTTCAATCCCCCGACCGTCCAAGTACTTGGCCACCATTCCTTCCACCCCGTCCCATCCCTCATTAATATCCTGACCCCCTTCCAAGTGCTATACAGTCGTAATGGCTTAGCGCTTTCTCCTGACAATTCCCTTCTCTTCCTGTCTTCTTTCCTCGACTTATTTTCCAGCTCTTTTCCAGTTCTCGTGTTTTATATTTCCTTACACAAATTGTTCTTATTATGTTCGTGTTTCCGTCGCCGTAAAGGCATAGTCTTGATGTCGGCGGCCGGGAGCTACAGCTTCACCTATATAATGATATATGTGTTGGTCTCGGCCTCCAGGTAACCAGGACTGTTCTTGTATGTCTTGAAATGCTAAATTATCACACACACACACACACACACACACACACACACACACACACACACACACACACACACACACACACACACTGGCGGGGTTCGTTGGCTGAGTGGACAGCGCTCTAGGCTCGTGGACCTATGCACCGGGGTTCGATCCCGGCAGCCGGCGGAAAAACAAATGGGTAGAGTTTCTTTCACTCTGATGCGCCCGTTCACCTAGCAGTAAACAGGTACTTGGGAGTTAGACAGCTGCTTCGGGCTGCTTCCTCGGGATGTATGTATGTGTATGTGTATGTACGTGTGCTAGAGAGAAATATATGTAGTAGATATAAAAATAGATTAGTTAGAAAGGCAGGGTCCAAGAGCTAATAGTTCGATTCTGTAGACACAAATAGTAAATATACGCACACACACAGACAGCTCTGAATTGAATTAATGACGATGTTGCGACTTGAATAGGCGATGACAGGTTAAAATCATCGCAGAGAAAACAGCCAATAATGTGTGTGTGGCACCATGATCTATCCACTGAGAATGGTGTTCAGAGATGTGATGGATATCTTGTAGTTGGATTCCGCAAAGAAATGAAATACAGTGTTCTGAAAGTTGCTTACAGAGCAGCCGATAAACGTGTAGCATTGAGATGACTCTCATACTTGCTTGTGAGATGTGGCTGTACCGCTCATTATAAGTGGAGGTTGGTACACAGTAATATATTCCACGGCGTGGTCCAGTCCTTCTCCGCCCCGACCCTCTCACACCAAGCTAGACAAGGCAAAGGACCGCACCACACTACACAGTCACCTGTGTAGGTCACAGTCACAGTCACAGTCACAGTCACCACACTACAACCACCTGACTCTTATGTCACTGCAACAGTCGTCATGACATGATATGACTGCCAGAAAGCAGTCATGTCAACTTCAGCATCTATGTGAACTGTGTGGAACCCCAGAAGTCGGCAATTATAACACAAGACGGACAACCTGAAGCAGTGTCCGTCTTGCTAAACCATTCAGTTGTCACCCTAAACCATTCAGTTGTCACCATACTTGCATGGTGGACATGTTCTCATATAGCAAATTAGAAGTGTCCCCGTGGGGCGCCGATGTCGACCTCGGAACGTTGCGCCATGTGTGTTGGGCGCCCCCGTAATGCTAATCTGCCGCCAGAAGAAGCGTTTTGGCATGCCTGCCCCTCGCTGATTTCATCACGTCCATGAAGTGGTACAAGGGGGGACGACCCCGACCACCAACCAAATGTTCCAATATATCCCAGCCCGTCCTCCCAACGTCAAGAAACTGTTGTACTAAGGTGCCCATATCCTAACCTACCAGAGGGCCTAACAGAGAAAACGGGGACAGTATGTCAATTTCGCGAGCCGCTACCATTTTCTAGTACGACAATTTTGGGCCTTAGTTAAAGTGAACGTCCAAATGCGACGCTCTACAAGGTGGACGTGTTGTGTACCACCAATCACCCATACATTTACTTTAAATAACACATTTAGGTACATGTGTATTTGTGTAACTACCCTAGACTATGTGAAGGGGAGTACAGTGTGTGGAGAAAAGTTAACTGCATGATGCTAAGCCCCATCACACAGGACGGTTACCGTAGTTGACTTATTAATTTGATAAACATTGACGTGTTTTTCATGATTTTGGGCGCGGGAAGGCGGCGCCTTCTCCTTTTGGGAAGAAGAGGCAGCGATGGAGAGGCATCGAAGGGGAGGCAGTGAAGGAGACAACAAGGTACGGTCAACCAGGTATTGTCCAGGTACGGTCAACCAGGGTATTGTCCAGGCGACTTTTACAAAATATAATTTCTTCAAAGCATCACAAATTACTTGAGTTATCAGAACTTAAAGTTCCATTACATAAAGCTAAACAAAAACATATATATATATATATATATATATATATATATATATATATATATATATATATATATATATATATATATATATATATATATATATATGTCGTACCTAATAGCCAGAACGCACTTCTCAGCCTACTATTCAAGGCCCGATTTGCCTAATAAGCCAAGTTTTCATGAATTAATGTTTTTTCGTCTACCTAACCTACCTAACCTAACCTAACCTAGCTTTTTTTGGCTACCTAACCTAACCTTACCTATAAATATAGGTTAGGTTAGGTTAGGTAGGGTTGGTTAGGTTCGGTCACATATCTACGTTAATTTTAACTCCAATAAAAAAAAATTTAACTCATACATAGAGAAAAGGGTTGCTTTATCATTTCATAAGAAAAAAATTATAGTAAATATATTAATTCAGGAAAACTTGGCTTATTAGGCAAATCGGGCCTTGCATAGTAGGCATAAAAGTGAGTTCTGGCTACTAGGTACGACATATATATATATATATATATATATATATATATATATATATATATATATATATATATGTCGTACCTAGCCAGAACGCACTTCTCAGCCTACCATGCAAGGCCCGATTTGCCTAATAAGCCAAGTTTTCCTGAATTAATATATTTTCTCTAATTTTTTTCTTATGAAATGATAAAGCTACCCATTTCATTATGTATAAGGTCAATTTTTTTTTATTGGAGTTAAAATTAACGTAGATATATGACCGAACCTAACCAACCCTACCTAACCTAACCTAACCTATCTTTATATGTTAGGTTAGGTTAGGTAGCAGAAAAAGTTAGGTTAGGTTAGGTTAGGTAGGTTAGGTAGTCGAAAAACAATTAATTCATGAAAACTTGGCTTATTAGGCAAATCGGGCCTTGCATAGTAGGCTGAGAAGCGCGTTCTGGCTACTAGGTACGACATATATATATATATATATATATATATATATATATATATATATATATATATATATATATATATATATATATAATCCAAATATTATATCTCAGTGAGCACTCCACTGCATCTAAAAAGATAATAATTTTAACTATGCAAATTGGATCTTTAATTAAAAAAGCTTTCATTATGCATATGGAAACTTCGTATCACAGATATGCAAATCAGTCAATACTGAGCGGGTGTATAAAGGTGGTGGAGGCCACCTCATCTCAGGCTGGGCGACCACACGCACTCACCACACCAGACACACTCACCACACGCACTCAGGACTAGACACGCTCACCACACGCACTCAGGACTAGACACACTCACCACACGCACTCAGGACTAGACACACTCACCACACGCACTCAGGACTAGACACACTCACCACACGCACTCAGGACTAGACACACTCACCACATTAGACGACTGCAAGGGGAATTTTAAAAAATTGCCCCCAAAAAAGTGTGAAATAGGCTGCTAGAGTTTAGTTTCAGCAAGTGCAAGGTCATAAAAACGGACACTAGGGAACGGAGGCCAGCCACAAGGTACGAGTTTGGAAGAAAAGAACACCAGAAACTGAAGAACACATAGACTGGATAACTTCATCAGCATGTGCAAAGCTGGCGAACAGAAGGACTGTCATCAGGAATCTGGTAAAAAATGACTAGAAAGCTCTTTATCTCGTCAAGCCGTTAACGGAATTAGGATATTAAGTTAAACAAAACCTGAGCATGACGTCAGTGAAGGAGAGTAGGAACATGTGAAGCGTGATGAGAACGCTGCAGGAAGGATGAGACACAGGTGGCAGTCACATACCTCATCCAGATGAGCCACAAGGATATGGTTGACTCTGTAGGTAGACTCAGAGGTAAACACTGCAGACTTGGGAACTACAGTGTAAGACAACCAGTATAAAAACAGTAAAATTTAAATATGGATAAATGAGTAGACACAGTTTTCTTCTCTAATAAACAACAGGCCTTACAGACACCTACACTTTCCTTCCAGGTGCGAGGCAAACTTAATGTATAATGTTAACTATTACAGCAACAAGAGAGAGAGAGAGAGAGACAGACGCACTTCGCCTCCACCAATAATGAGAGAGGCAGCAACACTCTCCAGATGGACCAGCGCACTTCCCTGCAGGAAAAGTGACGGCGTTTGCCAGGGGTTCATTTCCAGGGGAAGCGGAGCATAAACATGCCGGATTGGAAAGTGGAATGTGCTCCAAAGCTGAATTTGTGACTGGCAGTGTAGTATTTTGTGTTGGCTTTTACTTCAGTTGAAGTAGACCGCATTTACTTGGAGCTGCAGCATCATGAACTACAATTTTGTATTCTGGATATGCTGTGTGTAGGAGGGAGCAAAGAAGAATGAAAGAGGAAATAGTATCGATAATAGGAAACTGAAAAAAAAGAATTGATTTATGGACAACTACCAGGTAACATAATGGACGGGGATCGGTGGAATGTTTCAAGCGTAGGTTAGACATTAGTAAATGAGTTCGATTGGATACATATAGAAGGTTGAGGAGACTTTGTTGTCTAAATATATTTCCACTAGGAAATATCTCATGACTTCCAAGTTTCCTTACACACAGAAATCACAATAGCGTGATGCATCAAATGAACAATCCTCTTCCCAGGTGAACAATCTGAGATCCTCTCGGACGTAGGTTCAAACCCTCGTCACGGCCCTTGTGGATTTGCTCATTCCAAGCTCCACCTTCTATATCCTGACTCCGTAGAACCTTCAAGTCTGACCCATACTCAGCCTCGAGTCCTTATGAAATTAAACATCAGAGGCCACTGCGTGTTTACCCCCAAGGAAACTTTAGCAATTATATTTTAGGGAATTACCAGACCCCTTATTCTCGTGCTTCTTGAAATGTTGAGGCCTAGCGCTGTGGAACTGTGCTCAGGTCCAGCGCTGTGGAACAGTGCTCAGGTCCAGCGCTGTGGATCTGTGCTCAGGTCCAGCGCTGTGAAACAGTGCTCAGGTCCAGCGCTGTGGAACTGTGCTCAGGTCCAGCGCTGTGGAACAGTACTGAGGCGACCACGTGGGTCTCAGTTTTCCTAATCTGTTTTTGTATAAATCTCACCACAACTACATCATCACTCCATAGTCACAACACTGACACTACTACAACATTACACTGAGAGCGCTACACTACAACATTACACTGAGAGCGCTACACTGCAACATTACACTGAGAGCGCTACACTGCAACATTACACCGAGAGCGCTACACTGCAACATTACACCGAGAGCGCTACACTGCAAGTCTTGTAGAAGTTATCTAGCACGTTATGTGTTCCTCAGATAATGTAATTTTATAACAATTGGTTTAACAACAATCCACAGGAGATTACATTAAAAATTAATATGTAAATAGCAGCTGCTCATGAATGTTATTGTTACTATTTGTGAATTATAAATCCAGCATTTGAAAGACAATGTGTGTTCTTCACATCTGAGTCGACATAACAATGTTTATGAGGAGGTGAACACTGACTGTGTCAGCAGGAGGGTTGGGGTAGCAGAAGAGAGTAATTAGTCAGGCTCTAGGGCTTAATCTCTTCTACAAACACAGGTCCTGGTCTCCTGCTCTGCATTAGTCGTAAATGTTTTCTCTTCCAACTCCAAGTGCAGGTTAGAGTTCTGGTTTATGTATATTGTACCTTTGAGTAGAACTAATATTTCTCGAGTTCTTTTCATGGTTTAGGATCGAATGATGAAGCTCGTCACAGAATTATTTTTTTCTGACATTACAATAGACATACTTATAAGAATTACTTGTGAACTACATGACTAAGGACGAATATCTTAAGACAAGAAGCAACCTCCTTTATCATTAACAACTTAAAATAAACAGGTAAAAACTTATTCTCTCTCCCTCTCTCTCTCATTTACTCAACTCCCATCCCCTCACTCCATGTGCTTTTCTTGACTTACTTTGTTTTCCATATATCCTTCAGGGTCTTTGTAAATCTTTCTTCTTACTCTCACTTTCAAGCCCTTTATCAAAACCCCTTCCTCTTCCCGTACGTCTTGGAAATGCCTCATCCTTAATTATCTTCTGCTTACATTATCTTTCCTTGTCTTGATCCAGACATCTTAAAATGTTACTCCCACATGTGGTGTCCTATCTGCCTTACCTGTGGGTGTCCTACCTGTGGGTGTCCTACCTGTGGGTGTCCTACCTGTGGGTGTCCTACCTGTGGGTGTCCTACCTGTAAGTGTCCCATCTGAGGGTCTCTCACCTAAACATAGTTCATAAATAAGAAACATTCTCAGTGTATACTGAGGGCCTCACACAAGCATAGTGACCAACCAGCAAGAATGTTTTAGTCCTGAACATAACCAAGGATACAAGTCAGCTCTCAGTGCATATACACCGAGATGCAAGTTAATGGTTTTGCAAGAATGTGTCACTTAATTACCAACGGTTGTACTCTCACAACCCATATACCTATATGGGTTGTGAGCCTATTATACCTATTACTCTTGTAAGAGTAATATACTCTCTTGTAACATAACCCTCTTATACTGTGTTATATAATAATGGTATATACTGTATTACATTCTTTCTCAGCCACAAAGTTTCGCGTGAATCTTAGTGTTAACCAAATATATAAGTTATAGGCTACAAATCCGTGTCTTTGAGATTTGATATTGATTTAGAAGTTGCAGGAAGAATCATTACCTGCCTGTATGTTCACCCATCCAGTGTTAGGCACATCAAATGGTGCTTAACCGGACTGTTCGAGTGATGCACATGCCAGCATCTGCGGCATAACAGTATTATTAATACAAATTTTAATTATACTCTTCAAGTATATTAATTGGTCGAAATGCTGTGCGTAATAGTGACGTCATTAGTATGTGTAACTCCTGTCCCTCCAAGTGTAAGACAAGTGTCTTATGTTCTCTGTACACACAGTCTTTTGGGTAAAAATATAATTTAATTGAACAATAGATTTGTGTTGCGTTTTCTTTAAAAACGGTTCGCAGAAAACGGATGAAACGAGCGCAATATTGATTAGGGTAACTATGATGACCAAAACCACACATCAGAAAACGAAGAAACGACGAGGTTTTGGTCCGTCCGAGACCATTATCAAGTCGATTGTGATAATCATCACAATATACTTGATAATGGTCAGAGACGGACCGAAACGTCGTCGCCTCTTTATCTTAAGGTGTAGTTAGGTCATCAGAGATAAGAGGCTCTCAGGTAAACTCAGGTAACTGAACGCGACATTATGTAATCACAAGTAAGCGTAATTGAACGCACTATTTTACTCACATAGTTGTGCTTACAGGGGTTGAACTTTGGCTCTTTGGTCCCGCCTCTCACACGGCAGTCAAAACTGAGATACAGGTTCCTGAGAATTTTGGGCTCTATCATATCTACCTTTGAGACTGTGAACGGTGTCTACCTCATCACTGCCTAGTGCGTTCCACTTGTTAACTACTCTGGCACTGAAGAACTCTGCGCTCTCACAAGCAAGTTTAACAGAACGCAAAGTTCTGTAAATCTAACTGAACGCAACATTATGCAGACATACGTAAGCCTGAGACAACACATACATAATGAACGTTAGCACAAGCAAAATGGAGAAACAGCTGTGGGTGTGTGAAATCGTAGCGCAGGTGTGTGAAGTCGTAGGGCAGGTGTGTGAAGTCGTAGCGCAGTTGTGTGAAGTCGTAGCGCAAGTGTGTGAAGTTGTAGCGCAGGTATGTGAAGTTGTAGCGCAGGTGTGGCTCATAAACTGATCCATGACAAAACTACTTTCTGTGAAAATTTTACTAACAATTCTTTGGCAGCCAACACCACCTTAACCCACACCTGTTGCCCTGAGACAGCTAGCCAGCCTCACCTGTTGCCCTGAGACAGCTCGCCAGCCCCACCTGTTGCCCTGAGACAGCTGGCCAGCCCCACTTGTTGCCCTGAGACAGCTCGCCAGCCCCACCTGTTGCCCTGAGACAGCTTGCCAGCCTCACCTGTTGCCCTGAGACAGCTCGCCAGCCCCACCTGTTGCCCTGAGACAGCTGGCCAGCCCCACCTGTTGCCCTGAGACAGCTCGCCAGCCCCACCTGTTGCCCTGAGACAGCTGGCCAGCTCCACCTGTTGCTCTGAGACAGCTGGCCAGCCCCACCTGTTGCCCTGAGACAGCTAGCCAGCCCCACCTGTTGCTCTGAGACAGCTGGCCAGCCCCACCTGTTGCCATGAGACAGCTGGCCAGCCCCACCTGTTGCTCTGAGACAGCTGGCCAGCCCCACCTGTTGCCCTGAGACAGCTGGCCAGCCCCACCTGTTGCCCTGAGGCAGCTAGCCAGCCCCACCTGTTGCCCTGAGGCAGCTGGCTAGCCCCACCTGTTGCTCTGAGACAGCTGGCTAGCCCCACCTGTTGCTCTGAGACAGCTGGCTAGCCCCACCTGTTGCTCTAAGACAGCTGGCCAGCCCCACCTGTTGCCCTGAGACAGCTGGCCAGCCCCACCTGTTGCTCTGAGACAGCTGGCCAGCCCCACCTGTTGCCCTGGGACAGCTGGGTAGCCCCACCTGTTGCCCTGAGACAGCTGGGTAGCCCCACCTGTTGCCCTGGGACAGCTGGGTAGCCCCACCTGTTGCCCTGAGACAGCTGGGTAGCCCAACCTGTTGCCCTGGGACAGCTGGGTAGCCCCACCTGTTGCCCTGGGACAGCTGGGTAGCCCCACCTGTTGCCCTGGGACAGCTGGGTAGCCCCACCTGTTGCCCTGGGACAGCTGGGTAGCCCCACCTGTTGCCCTGAGACAGCTGGGTAGCCCCACCTGTTGCCCTGGGACAGCTGGGTAGCCTCACCTGTTGCCCTGAGACAGCTGGGTAGCCCCACCTGTTGCCCTGAGACAGCTGGGTAGCCCCACCTGTTGCCCTGGGACAGCTGGGTAGCCTCACCTGTTGCCCTGAGACAGCTGGGTAGCCCCACCTGTTGCCCTGAGACAGCTGGGTAGCCCCACCTGTTGCCCTGGGACAGCTGGGTAGCCTCACCTGTTGCCCTGAGACAGCTGGGTAGCCCCACCTGTTGCCCTGAGACAGCTGGGTAGCCTCACCTGTTGCCCTGGGACAGCTGGGTAGCCTCACCTGTTGCTCTGAGACAGCTGTGTAGCCCCACCTGTTGCCCTGAGACAGCTGGGTAGCCTCACCTGTTGCCCTGAGACAGCTGGGTAGCCCCACCTGTTGCCCTGGGACAGCTGGGTAGCCTCACCTGTTGCCCTGAGACAGCTGGGTAGCCCCACCTGTTGCCCTGAGACAGCTGGGTAGCCTCACCTGTTGCCCTGAGACAGCTGGGTAGCCCCACCTGTTGCCCTGAGACAGCAGGGTAGCCCCACCTGTTGCCCTGGGACAGCTGGGTAGCCCCACCTGTTGCCCTGAGACAGCAGGGTAGCCCCACCTGTTGCCCTGAGACAGCTGGGTAGCCCCACCTGTTGCCCTGGGACAGCTGGGTAGCCTCACCTGTTGCCCTGAGACAGCTGGGTAGCCCCACCTGTTGCCCTGAGACAGCTGGGTAGCCCCACCTGTTGCCCTGGCACAGCTGGGTAGCCCCACCTGTTGCCCTGAGACAGCTGGGTAGCCCCACCTGTTGCCCTGGGACAGCTGGGTAGCCTCACCTGTTGCCCTGGCACAGCTGGGTAGCCCCACCTGTTGCCCTGAGACAGCTGGGTAGCCCCACCTGTTGCTTTGGGACAGCTGGGTAGCCTCACCTGTTGCCCTGGCACAGCTGGGTAGCCCCACCTGTTGCCCTGAGACTTGCTGGGTAGCCTCACCTGTTGCCCTGAGACAGCAGGGTAGCCCCACCTGTTGCCCTGAGACAGCAGGGTAGCCCCACCTGTTGCTTCGACGCCTGAACGAGTTAGCAGCAAATGTGATAATTTATTGTTGTGGAAAATCTTGTAACTCTTATCTTAGGTGTTTAACTCGGCCGGCTGACGTCCCTACAAGTCTGTATTACATATATATTAGTGTTTGTTTGACATTTCTTCAACTGTATCTTCGTGTCTTCGTACATTTGTAAACTTATGACGCTTAGAGAATGTTGAAAATTAATTGTTGATGTCAGATATTGCAAGACATTACAGTTGAACACTTAACTGTTGCAAGTATCGTACTCAATTACTACTACACCATTTATCCGCTGATAAATGATAACCTTCAGTGCGGCTCAAGTGCCGGAGTTTCATGCAAATTCTCGTACAATCAACCGAGTAAACCAAATTTTTATCTCGTTGAATATTTATCAGAGCACTTATGAGAAAATGTGACAGGAAAAGTAATAGATTTTGGGAGGTAATGAGACTTACGGGAAGGGAGAGGAGGCCGTGGTTATGGTCAATATACACGGCAGAAATAACGTGATTACTTGACGTCACGCAGACACTAAGTCACAGTATACTTCAACACTCTCGCACTTTACCTCAAACTCTTACCATATATCTATTGACTTGCACCACTCTTTATTTACACTTGAAAAGAAAGAGTGGCGAGTTTTACGTCCTGGACGGAAAGAGTTTCGGTTCAGGACGGACCGAAACGTCGTCAGTTTCTTCATTGTTAGATGTGTGGGTTGGGTGTCTGGCGTGACGTCATCAACATTCTTAACCTTAAGAATACATCAAGAATAAGCAGCACATATAAACCTTTCAATTTCAATTCCTCCAAAATAATCTTTCCTGCCTCTACTCTACACAGACGCCGTCTTGTAGAATCGGCTCTTATACACAATGTACCCAACATGAACTTGAGTCCTGGCTTTGTTGCTGTGGACTTTTCCCTTTCACAGTATATACTCAAATGCTCTAATTTTTCTAACAAACGTGACTTAACATAAGCTTACCCCTTCCATTTATCTTTCTTTCTCTTTCCTTTTCTTTCTCTCTTCTGCCCTTTTTCTGTTCATTGTCTTCTACGCTCCCTTGCTATCCTCTTATTCCTATTACTATCTCCTTCGGTGGTTATAATAGGAGCTGCCTAGTATGGACCAATAGGCCTTCTGCAGTTCTCATTATTACTACTATCCCCTACACCTTACTTTCCTCCTCAGCTCTCTCTTACCTATTTATTGCCTGTCTCTACCTCCTCATCACAATCAACTTGAGAATGGTCCAGGACGGACCGAAACGTCGTCGTCCCTTCAACTTCTAGTGTGTGGTCTGGTCAACAATCATTTCAATTGTTAATCATTTCACTTAAGAGCAAATAACCTCAAGATGAGATATATTCCCCGTCTCTTGGTGACGACCATTCCGGAGAGTTGATACGCGGCTCGTCAAGTACTCTCTTGATACATACGAGCCACCAGTCCATCAGGTCCCTCACAGTAGCCAGCAGGTCCCTCACGGTAGCCAGCAGGTCCCTCACGGTAGCCAGCAGGTCCCTCACGGTAGCCAGCAGGTCCCTCACAGTAGCCAGCAGGTCCCTCACGGTAGCCAGCAGGTCCCTCACGGTAGCCACCAGGTCCCTCACGGTAGCCACCAGGTACCTCACAGTAGCCAGCAGGTCCCTCACGGTAGCCAGCAGGTCCCTCACGGTAGCCACCAGGTCCCTCACAGTAGCCACCAGGTCCCTCATAGTAGCCACCAGGTCCCTCACGGTAGCCAGCAGGTCCCTCACGGTAGCCACCAGGTACCTCACAGTAGCCAGCAGGTCCCTCACGGTAGCCAGCAGGTCCCTCACGGTAGCCACCAGGTCCCTCACAGTAGCCAGCAGGTCCCTCATAGTAGCCAGCAGGTCCCTCACGGTAGCCAGCAGGTCCCTCACGGTAGCCAGCAGGTCCCTCACGGTAGCCAGCAGGTCCCTCACAGTAGCCAGCAGGTCCCTCACGGTAGCCAGTAGGTCCCTCACAGTAGCCAGCAGGTCCCACACGGTAGCCAGCAGGTCCCACACAGTAGCCAGCAGGTCCCTCACAATAGCCACCACCCGCTACCTCATGTTCCCCGGCTGCGGACTAACGTTAATACGCCCCTCACACCTTATGGCAAAATATGTAAATAGTTTACTCCATTAAAAGTTGAGAATTTTATATTAATATTCAAAGTTCCGTTGAGGACCCCGTTTAAAGCTATTTTTTTTCGATTAAAAGTTGCAACATAAAATTACCGCGGGCAGAGAAAGTGGCAAACTTTGCAACAGTCACACTGCGGAGGCCATTTCTAAAGTCTAGTGAAATCTGGTCACTTTCGTCCAGCTCCTGTTTAATAATTGTTACATAAACACAAATGTTGATTGTACATCTTTACAAAGTTTAATTTTTTTTTTTAACCGGGTATTATATGTAAGACTCTTCCCCCAGATGACGGTGATAAAGACAAATAATAATAATTCTATTCATAAAAAAATTATAATAGAATATATATATATATATATATATAAGTTAAATAAATTAATAAAAAATAACTAATAAAACAAGCCACGCTGTTAAACTTACGTGAAGTGATCAAACGGAGTTAAACTTGCTAATTAACACATTGATAACCAACGCTAATACAACTATTATAATAATGACTTAACACTTACAAAAAATGTATGTAAAACACAACCAAAATAGAAGAGAATTATAAAATACTTGCCAAAACCTTATGAAAACTTATACATAAAAAAACACTAAACCCCAAAAAATGTATTATATGTCTTAATGAAAGACTATAATAATATACAATATCAACACTTGAAATAAGAAAAAAACGCAACATGGTAAACTAAAAAATTAAAAAATGCCGGTATGAACTATAAACCAAATTACCAGGCCTACTGTGCACTACAGTGTACAACTGAACAGCCAAAAGGTTGATATTTACCAGAGGCCGCAGCTCCCTGATATATAAGGATTCCACTATTCTCAAATCCGACTGGCCATTCATACAAGTGTCTAGAATGGCCAGTCGGAGTCTAGAGCGCTGTCCACTCAGCTACCAGCCCCCACTCCCGACGGTGTGTGTGTGTGTGTGTGTGTACTCACCTATTTGTGCTTGCGGGGGTTGAGCTCAAGCTCTTTGGTCCCGCCTCTCAACCGTCAATCAACTAATGTACAGGTTCCTGAGCCTACTGGGCTCTATCATATCTACACTTGAAGTTGTGTATGGAGTCAGCCTCCACTACATCACTTCCTAATGCATTCTATTTACTAACTACTCTGACACTGAAAAAGTTCTTTCTAATGTCTAGTGTGTAGTTCTAGTGTGTGTGTGTGTATATGTGTGTGTGTGTGTATATGTGTGTGTGTGTGTGTGTGTGTGTGTGTGTGTGTGTGTGTGTGTGTGTGTGTGTGTGTGTGTGTATGTGTGTGTGTGTGTGTGTGTGTGTGTGTGTGTGTGTGTGTGTGTGTGTGTGTGTGTGTGTGTGTGTGTGTGTGTGTCTCACGCACCAAATACACGGCTGGGGTTGCCTTCGTGTCACTGGCACTCACTGTTGGCCGGAGCCGCTGGTCACTGCTCGGGCCATGCGCTTGGTCCATGTCACATGGTCTGTGCCACTAACCCGTACCGCTGGTCCAAGACACAGCTAAACACCCACAACAGTAAGGTAT
>NC_091169.1:40123343-40205843 GCF_040958095.1 Procambarus clarkii
ACTGCACTCGAGAGCGCCGAAACGTTCTGGGAAGAAGCGAAGGCTAAACAAAAAGCATCCTCAACCTTACTCAATTTGCCACAAAATTTCGGATCATTTCCCCGTGTACCGTCGGTAATGCTGCCTTCCGCCTGCGTCGGCTGCCCTCCCTAACTCACCCATTTGTGGGCCACCTTCTGCAGCCCTCAGCAGCGGGCCACCCTCAGCAGCGGGCCGCCCTCAGCAGCGGGCCGCCCTCAGCAGCGGGCCGCCCTCAGCAGCGGGCCGCCCTCAGCAGCGGGCCGCCCTCAGCAGCGGGCCGCCCTCAGCAGCGGGACGCCCTCAGCAGCGGGACGCCCTCAGCAGCGGGCCACCCTCAGCAGCGGGCCGCCCTCAGCAGCGGGCCGCCCTCAGCAGCGGGCCGCCCTCAGCAGCGGGCCGCCCTCAGCAGCGGGCCGCCCTCAGCAGTGGGCCGCCCTCAGCAGCGGGACGCCCTCAGCAGCGGGCCGCCCTCAGCAGCGGGCCGCCCTCAGCAGCGGGCCGCCCTCAGCAGCGGGCCACCCTCAGCAGCGGGCCACCCTCAGCAGCGGGCCACCCTCAGCAGCGGGCCGCCCTCAGCAGCGGGCCGCCCTCAGCAGCGGGCCGCCATTACCAATACAACTACATTTTTGGCCACCAAATTCCAAAAGATTAATTTAAAATTGGTGAAAATTATAAATTCAGCTTTTGGTTTGAGGATCTCAGATTTCCAGAATTACACACTAAGAGATCAAAGGCTCTCGACTTGAAGTAAAACTTGCAAGGCTTAGAGGAGCTCTTTAACGCTCAGGCAAAAGAAACCGCTTAAAAATGTCTGGATTCCTCAAAAGGTAGAATTATTTCGTTTTCATATTAGAGTGAAGAGATCCAGCGTCTGAACCCCCCGAAGCCTTCTGTTGCTCTGAGCGGTGTACCACCTAATTGTGCTTGCGGTGGTTGAGTCTCGGCTCCTTGGTCACGCCTCTCAACTGCCAATCAACTTGTGAACAACTTTGGATATTGCAGGGTGGTAGACACTGGGAAAGTTGGTATCCCTGTTGAAGCATACACATAAACACATATGAAACAAATATGAAGAGTTAAACATTTAGATGAGAATATCAGAGATAATGAACGCAAATGATAATAAAGATAAAGGGAGAATTAATAACACTAATTTGAAACCAGTAAGAACGACCAACAAATTGTTATCCTTTAGCTGTACGTGTGTGTGTGTCCTCATCTCCTTGTACTGTATTGCTCCATCGAATATGAATTAGTGGGTTTAATTTTGGTCCCATTACTTGAAGACAGAGAGTGAGAGCCTGGTGTTTGGCCTCTAACAATAAACCGATGGCCAGACTAAGAAGTAAAAAGCACCAAACGTGTTTAAAAGTGGTTGGAAACATTCTTGCAAGACGGCGAGTAAGTGGGTAACTATGTGCAAATATTTAAACAGATGAAGAAGCATTTGGGTCTGGCGTGATGAACATATTTAAATATAGCTTAGATAAATATGTGCAACACTGGAATAACAGTGACTCACATGTGACTCTGGCAGCTCTCACAAGTGACTGGCCGCTCTCACAAGTGACTGGTTGCTCTCACAAGTGACTGGCAGCTCTCACAAGTGACTGGCAGCTCTCACAAGTGGCTCTGACAGCTCTCACAAGTGACTGGCAGCTCTCACAAGTGACTGGCCGCTCTCACAAGTGACTGGCAGCTTTCACAAGTGACTGGCAGCTCTCACAAGCGACTCTGGCAGCTCTCACAAGTGACTGGCCGCTCTCACAAGTGACTGGCAGCTCTCACAAGTGACTGGCAGCTCTCACAAGTGACTGGCAGCTCTCACAAGTGGCTCTGACAGCTCTCACAAGTGACTGGCAGCTCTCACAAGTGACTGGCCGCTCTCACAAGTGACTGGCAGCTTTCACAAGTGACTGGCAGCTCTCACAAGCGACTCTGGTAGCTCTCACAAGTGACTGGCCGCTCTCACAAGTGACTGGCAGCTCTCACAAGTGACTGGCAGCTCTCACAAGTGACTGGCAGCTCTCACAAGTGGCTCTGACAGCTCTCACAAGCGACTCTGACAGCTCTCACAAGTACACTACCAGCATCTACCTATTAGCTATATCTATCAAACTCTTACTTCTTACCGAGAGCCTACCAGCTTAAGCTTAAGCCTTGTGTCCTCGTCTCATCACGCAGTTCATAATACCAAAGTCCAGTATTAAGTCTTTAATAATCCCGTTTGATCTCCAGTTATCCACGAATATTTTGTTTTGATTTTTCGCTATTTCAGAATTTTCTCTCGAGAGAGTTTGTCAATAAGTTTCCCTTTGAAGGAGTAATTGGTTCATGTTCTTATATATAACTTTACGGCCTTCACCAGGCGCGTTTATATATATCATCTTTCTTTATTCACGTGACTCGATTCTTCATAAGAAATTTATTAGTCGCAATTCTTTGGAAACTTTTTAATTCTAATAATGTGGCTGTTTTGCTATTTCATTTTCATATATATATATATATATATATATATATATATATATATATATATATATATATATATATATATATATATATATATATATATATATATATATATATATATATATATATCAACATATTAATATCCCTTTTGTTACACCCTCTCGCCCATTTGAATACTGCAATCACGTCACTCTTCATTCTTCGACTTTCTAAAAATGTAAATTAAGCTGATTTAACAGCTATTCACGTGGGAGATTTCTCTTACGATGCCTTAATGCATTCATCATTCTCCTCCCCTCAGCTGTGTCTTCTTCCTGTTCCTCCTTCCATCCGTTCCTACCTTCCTCCCGACGTTCGTCTTCCCTTCTCT
Source organism: Procambarus clarkii (assembly GCF_040958095.1). Classification (NCBI taxonomy): domain Eukaryota; kingdom Metazoa; phylum Arthropoda; class Malacostraca; order Decapoda; family Cambaridae; genus Procambarus; species Procambarus clarkii. The sequence continues at coordinate 40,126,204 of NC_091169.1, forward strand.
CTCCACATTATCTGACACCCAACTCCTCCCTTATTTTTCCTTATTTATTCCAGTTCTGCTCCCTCTTGCACTGAGTAAAGTGACTTCAAAGGTTCACAAGCCGTCCCCTCCAACACCCGCGGGAGCCGTAACCTTCAAGTGGTAAGCTTTTTACAAAACAGTTTTTAACACGGCTGAATAAGGATGAAAACAAGATGAGCCTTGGGGCTGGAGGAGAGGCTGTCCTTAGCTTGTCTCAGGGCTGGGGGAGAGGCTGTCCTTAGCTTGTCTCAAAGCTGGGAGAGAGGCTGTCCTTAGCTTGTCTCAGGGCTGGGGGAGAGGCTGTCCTTAGCTTGTCTCAGTGCTGGGAGAGAGGCTGTCCTTAGCTTGTCTCAGGGCTGGGGGAGAGGCTGTCCCTTAGGTTGTCTCAGTGCTGGGGGAGAGGCTGTTCTTAGCTTGTCTCAGGGCTGGGGGAGAGGTTGTCCTTAGCTTGTCTCAGGGCTGGAGAGGAAGGCTTCAGCAAGAGTCAGCACGGTCGTTTACTCCGCCGCAAGTAAGAAAGTTGCCTAAAAAATCTCCGTTGCAAATTTATAAAACCTCACAGAATCTGATGTTGCAGCAAATGTTTGTGACGTCGTAATTACCACAGACAAATTAACATTTGTACTCGAGCATCACTTACTCCCATATTCCGAAAGTTATAGACAGTAAATTGGATTCATAATTAATAGCTTATCTTTTTTTGTGAAGCTATTTTATACTTAATATTCTAGGAGGGCGTTAAACAGCGGCCCATAACCTCCCTGTGAGGAGTGGAATGGCTCGTGACGTCAGCCTTAAACTTTATTGGAATATTTGGGGCAGAAGCAGCGGTTTGCTTATACAAATTGCGAAAAAAAGCTTGCCAAGAGATGGGCTGGGCCTGACGTTCATGACTCACGCCGCCCTCATCACAACCCTCCTTAATAACCTCCTTAATAACCTCCTGGAATAAAAGACAGGAGCGGAGTCCCCCCCCCCCGCACCCAGCAGGAGACAGTACTCCAGCGCCGCCTCCCCGCCGGCGTCCTCGCCTTCCTCAACACCTAAAACACTCCTACCCTCCAACACAAGGACCTGCAACACTCAACCCTGCAACACACAAGTATCTGAAACACTAAACGATGTCATCCTCAGCCCTCCCACTCAACACCTTTACACACTGCTGAAGTAAAAAATTAATTAGTTTTAATCCAGATTAATCTATTGCCACAGTTATTGGTGTGTCAGTCAATGGTATTAGTTTGCTGTGTGTGCTCTCCACAGCAAGTGTCGCACTGGTACTTTGTTTCTCCTGGTGTAAATATCACCGTCATAGCAACTATGAAGAATATCACCATCGTTACCAAACTAACCAACAGGAACATGAGTTCTGGCAGGTCCTACTACAGTACAAACAGCAACCCCACTACCACCACTACTAGCACCAACACCACCACTACCACCACCAGCACCACAACTACCACCACCACCACAACTACCACCAGCAGCCACCTACTAAAGTCCACCACGTCTATATATATGGGAGAGCTGAGCCACACGACACAAAACTCTCCTCAACAATCGCCCTCTACACCCGTCCTGCAGGCGCGGGAGTTTTGGTAATGGTGTGAATATTCAGAGTGTGTGCGAGGTCAAGTGTAGCCAGTACACGACCTGTAGCCCACTGAATACTAAACGCCTTGAAAAGAATCCTGCAGCGCTGCTCTGCTAGCGACGTGACAAGGGTTACACTCTCCACTACACAGGAAGTCAACTTCCTTCCACCTGGACACTGAAAATAAACTGACTAGTCATACATTGCTAACGACTGCTGTATGCTGAGCCATACACTGTATGCTGACCCATACACTGTATGCTGAAGTCATACACAGGACAAATTATTCATTTTACGTGATATACAATTATACAACAGTGATATTCAACAGGTCCGAGTATACAATTATACAACATACACACCTGCCCACCAGTGTACTAAAGGTGTAACTGGTTAGAGAAAGGTGTATTTTGGCGTTGAGGTTTTAATTAACCTGTTGCTTCTTTGTCCAGGTGTAAAATATCCTTCTAAGAGGGTGTTGGTGGGTCAGTAGGAAGACCGGATGGCTGCTGTCTCTGGGGTTAGCGGTTCGAGGCTCAGTGTCCAGGTGAATGAAATAAAATATGTTGTGTATTGTGAGTTTGTGTTACTGAGGTGTGGTGAGTGTGTTACTGAGGTGTGGTGAGTGTGTTACTGAGGTGTGGTGAGTGTGTTACTGAGGAGTGGTGAGTGTGTTACTGAAGTGTGGTGAGTGTGTTACTGAAGTGTGGTGAGTGTGTTACTGAGGTGTGGTGAGTGTGTTACTGAGGTGTGGTGTGTTACTGAGGTGTGGTGTGTTACTGAGGTGTGGTGTGTTACTGAGGTGTGGTGAGTGTGTTACTGAGGTATGGTGTGTTACTGAGGTGTGGTGAGTGTGTTACTGAGGTGTGGTGAGTGTGTTACTGAGGTGTGGTGAGTGTGTTACTGAGGTGTGGTGTGTGTGTTACTGAGGTGTGGTGAGTGTGTTACTGAGGTGTGGTGAGTGTGTTACTGAGGTGTGGTGAGTGTGTTACTGAGGTGTGGTGAGTGTGTTACTGAGGTGTGGTGAGTGTGTTACTGAGGTGTGGTGAGTGTGTTACTGAGGTGTGGTGAGTGTGTTACTGAAGTGTGGTGAGTGTGTTACTGAGGTGTGGTGAGTGTGTTACTGAGGTGTGGTGAGTGTGTTACTGAGGTGTGGTGAGTGTGTTACTGAGGTGTGGTGTGTGTGTTACTGAGGTGTGGTGAGTGTGTTACTGAAGTGTGGTGAGTGTGTTACTGAGGTGTGGTGAGTGTGTTACTGAGGTGTGGTGAGTGTGTTACTGAGGTGTGGTGTGTGTGTTACTGAAGTGTGGTGAGTGTGTTACTGAGGTGTGGTGAGTGTGTTACTGAGGTGTGGTGTGTTACTGAAGTGTGGTGAGTGTGTTACTGAGGTGTGGTGAGTGTGTTACTGAGGTGTGGTGTGTGTGTAACTGAAGTGTGGTGAGTGTGTTACTGAGGTGTGGTGAGTGAGTTACTGAGGTGTGGTGTGTTACTGAAGTGTGGTGAGTGTGTTACTGAGGTGTGGTGAGTGTGTTACTGAGGTGTGGTGTGTTACTGAAGTGTGGTGAGTGTGTTACTGAGGTGTGGTGAGTGTGTTACTGAAGTGTGGTGAGTGTGTTACTGAGGTGTGGTGTGTGTGTTACTGAAGTGTGGTGAGTGTGTTACTGAGGTGTGGTGACGGAGCACACATGAAGCAGACACAGTCACGTCCCGGACTCACAACTCCAGAGCAGCGGTGACGTGTTCTCCAAGTCTCAACAATCCATTCAAACGTCCACAGCCGTGAGTCACGCGTCACTGCTGACTCCACCGGCTCCCCGCACACCAGATGATAACACACCAAATGTCTCCAAGCGAGTAGATAACACCTGCAAGTGTCTCCAAAGAGGAGATAACATATGCAAGTGTCTCCACACAGGAAATAACAGGTGTCTCCACAGAGGAGATAACACATACAAGTGTCTCCACAGAGGAGATAACAAGTGTCTCCACAGAGGAGATAACACGTGGCCCCACACAGAAGCCAGTACGTCGCAAACAACAAACAATGTAAGTGTACTTACGAACACTGTCATTTAAATACTTATCTAACTTCCCACAAGTTTTAAAGCCAGTTTGTGTTTGTGTGTTGGCCACAGTGCCGTGGCACTCTACTGTTATCACTACACTAAACTGTTTACCTATTATAACACGGTAAAAATAGTCGTGACACTTATTCTAATCAGTCTTAGTTTAGTTACAACGAGTCACTTTCACCAACTCTTAAAGTCACAAAACAATTTATATTCATGAGAAACATTTGTAAAAATCTATTTGGGAAAAATGAATATGTACAACATGCAGATTGTATGACTCGGCTGCGCGGCTGCTCTCTTCATTCCTCAAATATTTAGTCAACCTGAAATCCAACAAAATTCTCATCTAGACGATGAGTCAAAATAACGTCATCGTTTCTTCATTCCCTGACATGTGTGGTTGTTCACCAAGTACATAGTGAGGAAGACAGACAGTGAAGTAGGTGAAGGGAAGATCCCAGTGGCACAATATCGAACACCAACGACCATTCAACTCCGAGTCAACGTTGATTACGTCGACGTTGAGCCCACGCCGGTGTTGGAGAGCGTGGGTCGTGGAGTGTGGGAGCGGCCAGGAGGTAGAGCAGTATGAGGGGAGTGTGGGAGCGGCCAGGAGGTAGAGCAGTATGAGGGGAGTGTGGGAGCGGCCAGGAGGTAGAGCAGTATGAGGGGAGTGTGGGAGCGGCCAGGAGGTAGAGCAGCATGAGGGGAGTGTGGGAGCGGCCAGGAGGTAGAGCAGTATGAGGGGAGTGTGGGAGCGGCCAGGAGGTAGAGCAGTATGAGGGGAGTGTGGGAGCGGCCAGGAGGTAGAGCAGTATGAGCGGAGTGTGGGAGCGGCCAGGAGGTAGAGCAGTATGAGGGGAGTGTGGGAGCGGCCAGGAGGTAGAGCAGCATGAGGGGAGTGTGGGAGCGGCCAGGAGGTAGAGCAGTATGAGGGGAGTGTGGGAGCGGCCAGGAGGTAGAGCAGTATGAGGGGAGTGTGGGAGCAGCCAGGAGGTAGAGCAGTATGAGGGGAGTGTGGGAGCGGCCAGGAGGTAGAGCAGTATGAGCAACTGGCCGCAACGGGCCACACGATGAAGAAAGTTTACCGCTGCTTGAAGACCAAGTTTAATGTGGCGATAAAATGACTCCAGCGCCTCTCAAGGAGACTTTTACCTTCCTATCTCCTCCCAGGCGACTACCAAGGTGATGGTGCTGAGTGAGGGGGACCGCCCCAGTGATGAGGGTGAGGGGGGGGAGGGCCCCAGTGATGGGGGTGTGGGGGAGGGCCCCAGTGATGGGGGTGAGGGGGGGGGGAGGGCCCCAGTGATGGGGGTGAAGGGGGGTAGGGCCCCAGTGATGGGGGTGTGCCCCAGTGATGGGGGGAGGACCCCAGTGATGGGGGGGAGGGCCCCAGTGATGGGGGGAGGGCCCCAGTGATGGGGGGAAGGGCCCCAGTGATGGGGGGAGGGCCCCAGTGATGGGGGGTTTACTTCAATGCTTCTTGAACAAATCTTCTTAATGACTTAGGGTTTTCCGTAACTTGGTAACGAACTTGAAACACTTGTACCGTTCAATATTTTTCTCTGAATACCATTATATGCGTCAAGTTTTTCCCACACCTAAAACTTGTCAGAAAACTGATCTGTTTCTAAACTCTTTAATATAATAATTCGAGCCAAGTATATCATTAATCCTGCAATTTGGTTCTCACCAGACAGTCTAACGGGCCTGTGTCTAACTGGCTTCATAAAGGCCAGTTAGACAATTATAACGCTCATTACATTTTATATTAGTGCAAGCAGTTTAATAGACAGGAATATTTATTTCATTAATTGCAGTGTCAAGCAATTGTGTAAAGGTATTGAGGAGAAGCGCAGTGATCGTTGCATGTGGAGCCGCGCTAGCGTGATGGAAATTAGTTCGAGGCATTAATGTGGCGCCCCGGCAGGGACCAGGATTCATTAAACATTTACGTATAAACATCAGAGGTCCGCGGTTGTTCAACGTCCTCCCAGCGACTCTAAGAAATATTGCCGGAATAACCGTGGACATCTTCAAGAGAAATCTAGACTGTTTTCTGAAAAGCGTGCCGGACCAATCGGGCTGTTGTGGGTCTGTGGGTGGTGGTGGACAACAGCCTGGTGGACCAAACTCTCACAAGTCAAGACTGGCCTCAGGCCGGGCTTGGGGAGTAGAAGAACTCCCAGAACCCCATCAAGCAGGTATCAAGTAGGTAAGCATTCACTTACCTTACGAAACCTGAATATCTTTTAACAGTAATGGCGACTTTGTTTACAGTTATTTACAGCTAAAGAGCTCCTAAGCACAACGATGATATTTATAGCAATAATAACTTTGGGTTGTGAAGTTTATAAGCTCGTAAACTATTAAATAAATGTAAACAAAGCCGACACGATTGTTGAATGATGTACAGGTTACGTAAATGGATTCGTAAATGTTTGAGAACTCCTGGCCCTAACCTAGATCAAGTGGTGCGTGAGGTTAACACTTGAGGCGCTCCCGGTCCTCGGGGCAGGCCAGTGTTGGGCTTCTTCACTTCCAGTACAACCACAAAACAATAAGTTGATATAGTGATAGATAAGTCATTATTTTGTTTCAGATAAAATGGATGGACATCATTACCCAGTACGAGTCAACACAAAACCTTGGGAATAATGTCATTTACACACTTCCTTTTCCCCAGCCTGCCTGCCCCAACCTGCCTTCCCTACCCTGCCTTCCCCAGCTTGCCTGCCCCAGCCTGCCTTCCCCAGCCTACCTTCCCCAGACTGCCTTCCCCAGCCTGCCTGCCCCAGCCTGCCTTCCCCAGCCTGCCTGCCCCAGCCTGCCTGCCCCAGCCTGCCTGGCCACACCGTCTCTACATCCTGCCTCCTCCACCTTGTATCCACCAAGGAAGTTTTTACCAGTATAGTGACGACACAAGACAGATGGATGCAGCTCACGGGAGATGCTGGAACAATATTGAGTGATGGATCACCTGTTACGCCCAGTATTAATACAGGTCTGCACCAGCGTGATGGATCGCCTCGCTACCTCCTGGTCCACCTGCTCAGTCCTCCTCCATTTTTTGTCTTGTTGTGTTTCAGTTGTAGGTATGACTAGTGGACTAATGTTACCTGTGAACGCATATCAACATACAATGTTTTAATACAGTGACACGTCATGGGGTTCACAGGTCTTGGGTTCATTCTCACCATGACCCAGTGTGCAAATATGATAAAGCACATTATTATTTAAGCAGGGATTGGTTGGCACGCAAATTTACATAGAAGGTTTTATCTCCCTGACGCGGCTTATCTGGTGTGTATCAGTCTATAGCCCCCAGCTCACAGATCACTGTTCTAACTAAAGAAAATACACTGTAAACTAGTGTAACATATGCATTTAAAACAGTGACGAACATAGCAGTGAAGAATTATTTTTCAATTACGAAGAATCTTCATAAACAAGTTCGTTCATTCCTAAGCGTTTGTCAGCATGGCGCTAAAAGTATTATCAAACAATTGTTGATACTTCTGTTTTGACAACAAAAAATTGCACCGTTAGTTGACGTCTTGCAGGATGGACATGATGTACTGAAGCAATACTGGTCATGGTCCAACCTTCTCTCGCACAAGACAGCACATATATGACTTATTGCGTATAGTCACTATTTCGCTTACAAATAAGTACATATGTGACATATTCCAAGCCAAAAAAAATTTCAAGGCACTTCCCGCCAAACACACACCGAAACTACGACGTTGGTACAACGTTCGAACAAGTTTTAACACCTCCTAACCAGTTATAACAACCAATATAGCAAGTTGTAACAACGTTCTAATACGTCATAAACACGTTAAGCCAAGATGTAACAACTTTATTACAAGTTGTAACAAGCGGAAAATAGAGACAGTTTCGGTTTGTGTTTCCAGGGTAACTTTTCCTCTCAGTTTTATTAAACAATTGAGATTTTATACAAAATTTGACAATATCCTGAGTTGCTTTACAATTTATTTAAATATTTTAGTTTTGTTTTATTATTTTTATAAAACTGTAATATCAATATAGGTATAGGTTCAGTACTAATTGTAATATCTTAACATACTAAGGTTAGGTTAGGTTGTGGTTTTCTATTCAGCTTTTCAAGGTAAACTCAAATATTCACAATAAATTAGTATGTCACATATGCACTTATTCATAAGCAAGATATTGACTATAAGCAAGTACGAGAACGGGTTGCATAGTCTGGGGGTCTGTTGCTGGCGTTCTGTTCTACGGCATCCCCGGTTGATGTCTTTTACAGATCTCTCTATATAAGAGATATAAAATATATATCAGTTATAGATATGCGTCGTATATATGATAGTATTATGATTAAGATATATGGCTTGAGAATAGACCATGGGGTCCTGGTCTCAAAATCTCAGAGGAAGGATATTTGGATACAAATTATAACATCCATAAATATATGGTCGACTTCCTTTCACATATATAGACCTCTCTTAAACAATATATATACCCCCTTCCACCATTATGGACCCCATCCCACCATTATAGATCTCCTTCCACCATTATAGACCCCATCCCACCATTATAGATCACCTTCCACCAATATAGACCACCTTCAACCAATATAAAATCAGTACCAAATACCTTATCTGGTACACTAAAGAATCACATAATATATGATAACAATTTACAAAATAACTTATTCCATGCAAAACCGAAATATAAGTGGACTAGAGCGAGGAGAGGATGGGAAACGTTGAACCACAAGTTGTGACATAGTTGTGGGTGGTAAGTCGAACTTTTTGCATCACGTTTAAATAATATTAGAAAGTGAAATTTGGGTCAAAATTCAATGCATCTTTTACTTCACTTATCTAATCTTCTAGGAACCTGCGGGGCAGGACCTGGCAGGCTGGGGACCTATTGGGCAGGGCCTGTCAGACTGGGGACCTATTGGGCAGCGCCTGGCAGGCTGGGGACCTATTGGGCAGGGCCTGGCAGGCTGGGGACCTATTGGGCAGGGCCTGCCACAACAGGATGGACACCCACAAATCAAGGGGCCCAAATTACCTTCATTCTCCCCTTCACACGCGCGGTCGTCTGCCTGGCTTCCCTTTGCATCTTATCTTCAATACCAATAAAAATAATTCCTGAAAGAGGGAAATACTCTACTTTGAAGTTTTGCCTTAAATATAAACCTTGACGCATGGAAGAATATCTTCAAAATACTTATAAAATTGCAGAGGGAATCAACAGGAGCTTGTGTTATGTATTAATCTGTGGATTACAGAGTTCAGATTCCATTCCAATTGTATTTCATACGAATTTCCACAACAATTAAACGCATACTCAAAGTGAATATAACAATTCCACCAGTCTCGTTAAGGCACGCATTTCCAGAGATGTGGAAGAAGTATGCTACTGTCACACCTTTGTGAATGCTTCACCAACGCACTATATATATAAATAATTGGCAACAAAACCTAAAACCTTACAACCTAATATAGGCCAAACTATAAACCAAATTCTAATATATAATAATATAAATTTATATATAAAAAAATGTCAATTTTTAATACACGGTACGTCAAATTTGACAAGTGCTTTTATGGGGGTCGGCTGCTGCATGGACCTGCATAGTTTGTCCGGCACTGTAGGTCGCCCTCCAACAGTCACTGTAAGGTCGCCCTCCAGCAGTCACTGTAAGGTCGCCCTCCAACAGTCACTGTAAGGTCGCCCTCCAACAGTCACTGTAAGGTCGCCCTCCAGCAGTCACTGTAAGGTCGCCCTCCAACAGTCACTGTAAGGTCGCCCTCCAACAGTCACTGTAAGGTCGCCCTCCAACAGTCACTGTAAAGTCACCCTCCAACAGTCACTGTAAGATCACCCTCCAACAGTCAGTGTAAGGTCACCCTCCAACAGTCACTGTAAGGTCACCCTCCAACAGTCACTGTAAGATCACCCTCCAACAGTCACTGTAAGGTCACCCTCCAACAGTCACTGTAAGATCACCCTCCAACAGTCACTGTAAGGTCACCCTCCAACAGTCACTGTAAGGTCGCCCTCCAACAGTCACTGTAAGGTCGCCCTCCAACAGTCACTGTAAGGTCACCCTCCAACAGTCACTGTAAGATCACCCTCCAACAGTCACTGTAAGGTCACCCTCCAACAGTCACTGTAAGATCACCCTCCAACAGTCACTGTAAGGTCACCCTCCAACAGTCACTGTAAGGTCACCCTCCAACAGTCACTGTAAGGTCACCCTCCAACAGTCACTGTAAGGTCACCCTCCAACAGTCACTGTAAGGTCACCCTTCAGCAGCCAATTCCCAGGCGTGGCGGGCGGGCGTAGACCATATATCACGGTCAGCCTCAGGCCTCCCGCCAAGCCTGGAGAAAATAGAGACGTCAATATGTCATCACGTGGCTGGCGCAGGTAAAGGTTTGGCCTGGCCCGAGTTTCCTCTTGGTGGGGCTGGATTATTTGTTCAGTTCCCAACACACAAATATTTTGTTCCGTTCGTGAAAGTAACTTGTTTGTTCCTTTCGAAATGTCGAGTTGTTCGTGAGTTTGGCTTGCGGATTCCGTTCGTTAGAGCCTCTTATTTGTTATGTAATGGTTATACCGTTCGTGAGGACTCCGTGTTCTGTTCGAATATTATAAATTGTGTTTTCTGCTTGGGGGATTTATGTTCGTGAGTGATGCATGTTTACACCGTTCGTGTATGCGGTTTGAGGGTAATTTCGTGTAGACGGATTCGCAGAGTTGGAAGGGAATATAACACGAATTATTTTCGTTCCATTTCATCACCCAACAACAGCAGTGGTTGAGAATTTACGAAGAATTATATCTTATAAATTATTGTAATTTGATTTGCAACTTCCGGTTCCTTCGACAATTAAAATTATAAGTTTGTTTGTCACTGACAATAATTTTGTTTTTAATAATAATATTGTAAAAATTTGGAGTGACAATGAGCAAACATTTTTTTTAGACATTGGACAGTTTTGGATATTTTTTACATGGAATTTAAGTAAAACTTATTTAGTTTAATTTTTGTCACCACCTGTCGGTCATCGCTTGCAACTGCTTTCATTTCAGATCCAAGCAGACACACATTTACTGAATGCCTTCCAACACAACCTTCTTGGCCAGGACGGCACAAGCTCCAAAGCTAAACTTCTGAAATAAATATGTTCACAATCGTTCACTTTCCATTCATCCTCTCGGTTTGCTAAATAACAAGACAGTCATTTTATTTCATCTGACAATTCCTTCTGAGAATTTTGTAGGTGGTAATCATGTCTCCCTAAACGTGTGAGTGTGTGTGTGTGTGTGTGTGTGTGTGTGTGTGTGTGTGTGTGTGTGTGTGTGTGTGTGTGTGTGTGTGTGTGTGTGTGTGTGTGTGTGTGTGTGTGTGTGTGTGTGTGTTTGGGGGTTTGAAATCTCAGAGGAAAGAGGACAATAAAAGAATTTAGTGCTTGAACGTGTTGAGGGAAGGTGTAGAAGAGAGTTAAAACTTGTGTTAATCCTCTTAGCTCAGCACCATCAGTAAGTCCCGGACCTCCTTCATCCCTAATTAAGTTAGTGGATGAGACCCGCGGCAGGAACACCGCCATCTTGTTTTTGGCTTCTGTATGACGTGAGAGATGGTTGTGGTGCATGACGCAACACCTGACGCAACACCTGACGCATCACCTGACGTACCACCTGACGCATCACCTGACGCAACACCTGACGCATCACCTGACGCAACACCTGACGCATCACCTGACGCAACACCTGACGCAGCACTTATGGTGCCCAACCACTTGGACGTTCGGGGATTGAACGCCGACCTGCAGGAAGCGAGACCGTCGCTCTACCGTCCACGCCAACCAGGAGGTCAAGACAAATATTCACAAATGGTCTTTGAAAGGTCAAAGATTAAGGATGGTAGAGTAAACGAAGACTGCTTCTACCAGACTGTTGTGGAATGTAAACAGCAGAGACAGCAAACCATTCAACCTTGATTTAGGGAAACAAGTATGTATTAGAAGCCGGCACACTCTGAGCCGCCGGCCCGGTCCCTCGTGTATGTGTCTCTAGTTGGCATCCGTGGTCTCCCTCACCTTCCCCCTCACTTGTTATGTAATTGTATTGTTCCCCCTCGCCTTCCCCCTCACCTTCCCCCCCTCACATCCCCCCTCACCTTCCCCCTCACCTTCCCCCCCTCACCTTCCCCTTCACCTTCCCCCCTCACCTTCCCCCCCTCACCTTCCCCCTCACCTTCCCCTCACCTTCCCCTCACCTTCCCCTCACCTTCCCTCACTACTGTAACTATAGGGTTAAAGCCATGAGTCAGGACAGGTAGTCGGTCCTCTTTGATACTTAATAAAATGCAAATTACTTTTTCTGAATAATGCAGCTTCCTCACACTGCTGCATGATGGGGAGGTGTTGTGTTAAGGTGGAGATATGAGGTGCTGGGAGGAGCTGGGAGGTGCTGGGAGGAGCTGGGAGGTGCTGGGAGGTACTGGGAGGTGCTGGGAGGTGATGGGACGAGCTGTGAGGTGCTGGGACGAGCTGTGAGGTGCTGGGAGGAGCTGTGAGGTGCTGGGAGGAGCTGTGAGGTGCTGGGAGGAGCTGTGAGGTGCTGGGAGGAGCTGTGAGGTGCTGGGAGGAGCTGTGAGGAGCTATGAGGTGCTGGGAGGAGCTGTGAGGTGCTGGGAGGAGCTATGAGGTGCTGGGAGGAGCTGTGAGGTGCTGGGAGGAGCTGTGAGGTGCTGGGAGGAGCTGTGAGGTGCTGGGAGGAGCTGTGAGGTGCTGGGAGGAGCTGTGAGGTGCTGGGAGGAGCTGTGAGGTGCTGGGAGGAGCTATGAGGTGCTGGGAGGAGCTGTGAGGTGCTGGGAGGAGCTGTGAGGTGCTGGGAGGAGCTGTGAGGTGCTGGGAGGAGCTGTGAGGTGCTGGGAGGAGCTGTGAGGTGCTGGGAGGAGCTGTGAGGTGCTGGGAGGAGCTGGGAGGTGCTGGGAGGAGCTGGGAGGTGCTGGGAGGAGCTGGGAGGTGCTGGGAGGAGCTGTGAGGTGCTGGGAGGAGCTGTGAGGTGCTGGGAGGAGCTATGAGGTGCTGGGAGGAGCTGTGAGGTGCTGGGAGGAGCTATGAGGTGCTGGGAGGAGCTGTGAGGTGCTGGGAGGAGCTGGGAGGTGCTGGGAGGAGCTGTGAGGTGTTGGGAGGAGCTGTGAGGAGCTGTGAGGAGCTGTGAGGTGCTGGGAGGAGCTGTGAGGTGCTGGGAGGAGCTATGAGGTGCTGGGAGGAGCTGTGAGGTGCTGGGAGGAGCTATGAGGTGCTGGGAGGAGCTGTGAGGTGCTGGGAGGAGCTGTGAGATGCTGGGAGGAGCTGTGAGGAGCTGTGAGGAGCTATGAGGAGCTATGAGATCTTGAAAGGAGTTGTGGGATGATCTGGGATGCTTTAAGTATCTGTGAGATGTGAGGATCTGATAGATGTGAAGAAATAGACTATAAATATTTCTGTCCCAAGTTAGGAGTGGTGATGACGGATACGGCTCGGGACCCAAGTACACAGTCACCATTCACAGTCACAGGCAGTAGAGTGGAGGCGACCATGCAGGAACATACCCACATCTCCACCCATATTCACGACGTTATCTTGTGATGATTTCGGGGCTTAGCGACCACGCGGCCCGGTCCTCGACCAGGCCTCATTTTTGTTACACATCCCCAGGAAGCAGTCCGCAGAAGCTGTCTAACACCCAGGTACCTATTTACTGCTAGGTAACACAGCCTCCACCGGGGATCGAACCCGGAACCTCAGGACTACGAATCCGAAGCGCTGTCCACCCAGCTGTAAGGCCCCCATAGTCACATATACACAATATTAAACGACGAGAGCGAATAACACCATCAGCCACACCTGCCTACATATGTGCTAACATCAAACATCAGAGCCATACACAGCCACACACACCTCATGTTGAGGTTCACGTAAGCACAAGGACAAGGACAAATACAGACACACAGGAAAATACACAAGCGACAAACACACTCAAACACTCGTCCACCACAAAACAAGAAATGCAGAAAATAACCGGCGCACAACAAGCATAAACACTCGGATCAAACAAAGACACAACTAACAAAGTAATGATGGTACACAGACGCTACGCCGGGCGGGGTAGTGGAAGGCAGCTACAGAAGGCAGCCCCACAGGAAGCTACAGAAGGCAGCCCCACAGGAAGCTACAGAAGGCAGCCCCACAGGAAGCTACAGAAGGCAGCCACACAGGAAGCTACAGAAGGCAGCCACACAGGAAGCTACAGAAGGCAGCCCCACAGGAAGCTACAGAAGGCAGCCACACAGGAAGCTACAGAAGGCAGCCACACAGGAAGCTACAGAAGGCAGCCCCACAGGGAGCTACAGAAGGCAGCCACACAGGAAGCTACAGAAGGCAGCCACACAGGGAGCTACAGAAGGCAGCCACACAGGAAGCTACAGAAGGCAGCCCCACAGGGAGCTACAGAAGGCAGCCACACAGGGAGCTACAGAAGGCAGCCACACAGGAAGCTACAGAAGGCAGCCACACAGGGAGCTACAGAAGGCAGCCCCACAGGGAGCTACAGAAGGCAGCCACACAGGGAGCTACAGAAGGCAGCCCCACAGGGAGCTACAGAAGGCAGCTACACAGGGAGCTACAGAAGGCAGCCACACAGGGAGCTACAGAAGGCAGCCACACAGGGAGCTACAGAAGGCAGCCCCACAGGGAGCTACAGAAGGCAGCTACACAGGGAGCTACAGAAGGCAGCCACACAGGGAGCTACAGACGGCAGCCCACAGAAAGTACATTATACACAGAGCGGCAGACGCTATGACACTAAAATATATACCAGGAGCCCGCCACACAGTTACCAGCCCTACTCACTGGTGTCATAAGGGTCAAAAGAGATTCTTTCTCTCACACACTCGCGGACAATGGCTCTATATGCCCTGAATCCTGTATCAATCAAAACTTGTGAATTGATATGCAAATCAGAGGTTATGGAAGCAGAAGACTGAACAATGGGATTCGTCCAAGGTTTTTTTGTTTTTTTAAGGACGCAATGTGAGCATTAGAACACTTTGCAGCATTTATTGTGGCGGCGGCGGCTATTTTGACCGTAGAAAAATGTCCCGTAATCTCTCTACCCCTCTTAATAGACGCCATATTCTACCCTATAATTATTGGTTATTGAATATGACTAAAAGGATGAGAGGAATGATTCTAGCACGAACCTTCTCTATTGGTCTCCAACACACACATGGAGTGTTGTCAATGTCAAGGAGCTCTCACATGGAGCTCCGGTTGCAAGCAGGTTCACCAGGAACTCTGGAGGGTAAGGCAGGTCTTAGACAATACAGCACAACCTCGATTCAACGAACTATACTAGACCAGCCCCAATTCGTTGCAGTGAATGATTGCGTGCGCCCGGAAATGCCTCCAGGATGCATGTCCCACGGCCTACGGGCAAATTTCACGTAGCAAAATTTTCATTTCAATCTATAGTATACTAGACAACTATCAAATAAACATTGCACTTGTTTGTTATCACGTTTAGAGTATTTCTCACGTCCCAAGCCTCAAAAGTCATTATTTTCAAAAGGTAGCAGCGAAGGCCATACCTACGTGAACGAAAACCTTCACAACTCAAAAAATAAAACAAACCATATAATTCATATATGGAACTAACAGAGCAAAAACTTGGCAATGTGATGTTACAGCGGCCAGAATACGCCTGAGATATAGACGTATCTGACAGATTTCTGAAAACTTAAATGTGGAATACACCATGTGTCAACTGTGTGAAATAGAAAACATGCACTCCCTTCAACATTATATTGTAGAATGTCCCATACTGACTGACTAAAGAAATTGGATTGAACCTACACTAAAAGTTTACCGTCGGTATATTATTTTTCAGGACAGCTAGGCCTAAGTTCTTTGATATACAAGCTCTCCTAAATTCTTTAATCAAAGCGGTCACTTGGCTCAGTGCCAGGTATACTCAGTGCCAGGTATACTCAGTGCCAGGTATCCTCAGTGCCAGGTATACTCAGTGCCAGGTATACTCAGTGCCAGGTATACTCAGTGCCGGTTCCACCCGAGGCTTAAACCTAACCGGTTCCACCCGAGGCTTAGAACCTAAATCCCAACATATCAAAACAATTATTTGATCCTTTCTTTTCAGCCAGGTTTCCTGAGAACTGGAGACTTTCATTGCCTCGCAAAAGGTTTCCCATTTCATATTGGAATAAATAAATTGTTCACTGATGTTTGTGCTCTGCGACACAATATTTGTTCACTTTTTGCGCAGTATAGTCCGTTGGAAAGAATATATTTTCAGGGAAAGAATAAACTGTTTAAGTTTTGTTTTAATTCTTATCAACACTCTAATATATTCAGAATATTTAACTAAAGGCAAAGTGAATATAAATTTGTCACAATTAGAGGTCAATAATAAGGAAGAGAAAGTACTAAGCGAGTATTGCTACAGAGCTAATTACTGGTAAATGAAACTGAATAAAGGACTGAATTGATTGGTTTAATTAGTATTTGACTGTTCCTGTAACAGTTTAATGAGGAGTAAACAGTTGAGAGAGACTTGCTGCAAAGTGAACACTGAACAAATATTTAATGGAGAACAATATTCGTATTGAACAAGATCTGTTCATAGAAAGTTATTCAATAAAGAAGATATTTCCGAATGTATTTTTCATTAACCAATGAAGAGCCAGAATAATTTATTGCACTTATTGGTAGGCGCACCGTTGGTATGGTTGGGGTTGGGTAGGTTAGTGGGGGGTGGGGGGGTGTGGGTGTATGGTAGGTTAGTGAGGGTGAGGGTGTGGCTGTATGGTAGGTTAGTGGGGGTGTGGGTGTGGCTGTATGGTAGGTTAGTGGGGGTGAGGGTGTGGCTGTATGGTAGGTTAGTGGGGGTGGGGGTGTGGCAGTATGGTAGGTTAGTGGGGGGTGAGGGTGTAGCTGTATGGTAGGTTAGTGGGGGTGTGCCAGTAGGGTAGGTTAGTGGGGGTGAGGGTGTGACTGTATGGTAGGTTAGTGGGGGGTGGGGGTGTGGTTGTATGGTAGGTTAGTGGGGGTGAGGGTGTGGCTGTATGGTAGGTTAGTGGGGGTGTGGGTGTGGCTGTATGGTAGGTTAGTGGGGGTGAGGGTGTGGCTGTATGGTAGGTTAGTGGGGGTGGGGGTGTGGCAGTATGGTAGGTTAGTGGGGGGTGAGGGTGTAGCTGTATGGTAGGTTAGTGGGGGTGTGCCAGTAGGGTAGGTTAGTGGGGGTGAGGGTGTGGCTGTATGGTAGGTTGGTGGGGGTGAGGGTGTGGCAGTATGGTAGGTTAGTGGGGGTGAGGGTGTGGCTGTATGGTAGGTCAGTGGGGGTGTGGGTGTGGCTGTATGGTAGGTTGGTGGGGGTGAGGGTGTGGCTGTATGGTAGGTTAGTGGGGGTGAGGGTGTGGCTGTATGGTAGGTTAATGGGGGTGAGGGTGTGGCTGTATGGTAGGTTAGTGGGGGTGAGGGTGTGGCTGTATGGTAGGTTAGTGGGGGTGAGGGTGTGGCTGTATGGTAGGTTAGTGGGGTGAGGGTGTGGCTGTATGGTAGGTTAGTGGGGGTGAGAGTGTGGCTGTATGGTAGGTCAGTGGGGGTGTGGGTGTGGCTGTATGGTAGGTTGGTGGGGGGTGAGGGTGTGGCTGTATGGTAGGTTAGTGGGGGTGAGGGTGTGGCTGTATGGTAGGTTAATGGGGGTGAGGGTGTGGCTGTATGGTAGGTTAGTGGGGGTGAGGGTGTGGCTGTATGGTAGGTTAGTGGGGGTGAGGGTGTGGCTGTATGGTAGGTTAGTGGGGTGAGGGTGTGGCTGTATGGTAGGTTAGTGGGGGTGTGGGTGTGGCTGTATGGTAGGTTAGTGGGGGTGTGGGTGTGGCTGTATGGTAGGTTAGTGGGGGTGAGGGTGTGGCAGTATGGTAGGTTAGTGGGGGGTGAGGGGGTGGCTGCATATATAGGAAATATTGGGCTCTGACTGTATAAAGCAGTCAGGATCATTGTTGACACACCTGCCAGCCACACCTACCACACACCTGCCAGTCACACCTACCACACACCTGCCAGCCACACCTGCCAGTCACACCTACCACACAACTGCCAGCCACACCTACCACACACCTGCCAGCCACACCTACCACACACCTGCCAGTCACACCCTACAGATAATCAACACACTGGCCCTGGCTACAGTGGCTCTCGGGGGAGGTAAATAGTTCCACATAATTCCCTAAACAAACTCTCCACTGTAATATTTGTTAAAAGTTTTTGAACCAAATTTGTTTAGCATATTTATATTCTGCCATAAATTTTCCTAAAAGATAACGCTTCGCTAAAATTAACTGTGTCAGCCTAAGTCAACCTTGTAAACTAAACAACCATGTAAAAATTTTCTTGGCGCCAAAACTAACTTTTTTGCAGTATTTTCAGACAGTTTCGTAATAGATTTATATTTTCGTCCGTACTTTCTGACGTAAATATTTTGCTTACGCGGGGTAACATGAGGGCTTTGAGCTTTGGTTCATTATTTAAAGCCTCATACTCAAAATATGAGTACAGAGTTGTGAGGGGATGGTGCTGGTCAGGTGGCGCGGGGCAGGTGGTGCAGGACAGGTGGTGCGGGACAGGTCACCATGACTACAGCCACTATCATGGTGACAATGGAGGGACCACAACCCATACACAAAGCTCATCACAAATACCCCTAACTACCAGTACCAACGCCTGACCACGGGTCCCAACCCAGCATACCAAAAATACTATAATTTTATTTACACCAATGTCCTCTTGTTTCCAAACTCTCATTTTGTTGCATATCGATGACTTCTCATTTGTTAAAAACAAACGGCATTTCAGTTGCAAATTAGAGGGAATTTACTACAAGCATATTTCTCCATGCTCAGTTGTTGCTGCTCCCAACACACGAGTTTAATCTGGCCATAACAGTGACCAGTTCCTTGACCAACAGTCATTAACCACACCTTGTGATGACAGTGACCAGTTCCTTGACCAACAGTCATTAACCACACCTTGTGATGACAGTGACCAGTTCCTTGACCAACAGTCATTAACCACACCTTGTGGTGACAGTGACCAGTTCCTTGACCAACAGTCATTAACCACACCTTGTGATGACAGTGACCAGTTCCTTGACCAACAGTCATTAACCACACCTTGTGATGACAGTGACCAGTTCCTTGACCAACAGTCATTAACCACACCTTGTGGTGACAGTGACCAGTTCCTTGACCAACAGTCATTAACCATACCTTGTGGTGACAGTGACCAGTTCCTTGACCAACAGTCATTAACCACACCTTGTGGTGACAGTGACCAGTTCCTTGACCAACAGTCATTAACCACACCTTGTGGTGACAGTGACCAGTTCCTTGACCAACAGTCATTAACCACACCTTGTGGTGACAGTGACCAGTTCCTTGACCAACAGTCATTAACCATACCTTGTGGTGACAGTGACCAGTTCCTTGACCAACAGTCATTAACCACACCTTGTGGTGACAGTGACCAGTTCCTTGACCAACAGTCATTAACCACACCTTGTGGTGACAGTGACCAGTTCCTTGACCAACAGTCATTAACCACACCTTGTGGTGACAGTGACCAGTTCCTTGACCAACAGTCATTAACCACACCTTGTGGTGACAGTGACCAGTTCCTTGACCAACAGTCATTAACCACACCTTGTGGTGACAGTGACCAGTTCCTTGACCAACAGTCATTAACCACACCATGTGGTGACAGTGACCAGTTCCTTGACCAACAGTCATTAACCACACCGTACCATAAAAAGTGACCACTTCCTTGTGTGTCTGCGATACCTCGGACCTCAGGCCACGTGACACTGGATTATTTATCATAATTCTCCTCATATAACCTCTTTATCTGGCGTGTAACTCAGTGAGTGGCGGAGGGATACACTCATACATATTAACACACATATATTAAGTCACAACGTGACTGCGACGCACAAATCTCCGAAGGTTATTAATAGGGCAAATAAGGAAAGACTAATTACGGAAATGAATAAATACAAACAAATAAAGCACAGGTAAAAATATAAAATATTTAAAATCCAAATAAAAATATAAGACAATAACAATAAAAAGAAAACAATAATCTGTAAAAGAAAACATTAAATATTTCTGAATATATTATTGTGTTTAATGTAAGACAAACACCCACTACCTAGAGTGGTAGTGGGTGTTGGTGGATGGTTGTATATGTGTTGTTCTACCACACACGTGGGCTCCCATATATACATTTTATCCCGCCCCAACTGCACACGCTACAGTATTAAAACATTTAATACTAAAAATAATAACAGCGAGTGCACAGGTACGACGCGTAGCGTTAACACTGACGGCTCTGTAGCAGTAAATGTTGGTATAGGATGCCCTTGTAAAAGTACTTTACCGATCGCCTCACCATTGTGACCAATGATGTGACTGGCTAGCATAACTCAAGCCCAACTTGCAGGTATACACATTCCTACTGAATGTATCAATGGCAAATGCAGGGGACTTATGGCGTGACTAACAAAGTGCGATCCTGGCACTGAGCGCATAGTAACTAGCCAGTGATGGTTGATGTAATATTTTAGCTGCTAAACACAACAGATTTGAGACCAAAACTCCTCTGAATAACAATGCATGTTTGGCATCTCAAAGCACGATACTGTTCACATACTTGCAAATATATCCTGCAACAGAACAAAAGGAATTTATATAGAAGTTTCGTTAGCAGTGGAAAAGAGAATGTTCAAATGTGTGATGAAAATCTTGCCCTGTAACACATACACAAAACACTTAGAGCTGTAGAGCACTAAACATTATGATGGATATCACGAGATGCGGGCGATGAGTCACAATAACGTGGCTAGAAGGTGAAGGGACGACGACGCTCCGGTCCGTCCTGGACCATTCTCAAGTCGATGTTGAGTGGTCCAGGACGGACCGAAACGTCGTCGTTCCTTCACCTTCTAGTGTGTACCTTCACCTTCTAGTGTGTAGTCTGGTCAAGATATCACGAGATGTTTATATATAAGGAAGAACTCTGCAGTGATATGTTTTAGTAGACAAGATAAGCCTGAGATAAGTATGACGGATGTCGCGTGATTGGATGTGAGTGGATGGATGCTGTATGACGGCATGTGAGTAGATGGATGCTGTATGACGATGTGAACAGATGGATGTTCATGTACTTGTTATTATTATTTGATGGATAAATAAATAAATAAAATGTAGGCACTGAGTGGGAGTGGATGACATTGAGGTGTGACAGGTGGTGGAGACATGGTCCTGGCACGGGTCACGGCAGGGGAGGTCGAGGCACAAGTCGAGACACGGGACATCTGGACAGGGAAGAGTCGGGAGACTGGAGAGTCCTCTACAATGTCTCTGGAGAACTGCTAGGCTCGGGGTCCCTCCTTGCGGCTCAAACTTCGCCTTGGAGAGTCGGGAGAGAAGGTCGGGGACATCATGACTGACACGCATACATCACCACCAACTTTTACATCCAATGCGAAGCCCCGGATATTAACGCTCAAGAAGAGGAGATTGAATACCGGCCATAACAGGAGAAGGATGAGAGGGGGTGTGACCTCTCCCTCCCCTTCCCCAACACCTCACTGACCTCTCTGGTCCTGGGTGTGGGGGTACAGGTTGAGGGGGTGGGGTACTCTAGGTACTCTGGGGTACTCTAGGTGGAAGTACTCTAAGTACTAGAGTAAGGTCACGTGTCATGGAGGACACATCAGGCGCAGCTTCACTTCTCAACCATATATTCCGGCAGGTTCCACACCTCCCATGACCTAGTCGACCCATGGCCCTCTTCATGAACTTGTACTAACCATTCCGCTGCCTCTAATGACTTTCCCGTGAAGAATATTTTTCAGTGTGATTCCCAGTGTCATTGTAAGTGTGTTTACCAGCGTCGGTAACAAACTATTTCTCTGTACCATTCTAAAAAAAAAAATGTGGGGGTATTCATTGAAATAAATTGATCTAAGAACATACAAACCAATCAGGGAAGGAAATCCAAGCCCCTGTGGATACTTCCCTCTTCTGTTGGAATCTGTGAAAATGACCGAGCAGATGTGTTGGTTGTTGATGGTATTACAGGACACAATATTCCATACTTCATCCCATGACTCTAACTCTACTCAACTTCGACTGCATTCATTCCTCTTTTAATCATGACATATTCCAGGTACTAAACCTGACCGACCAACACTTCACCAGCCATATTTACCCGGCATTGTATAAACAAAATGTCCTTCTTTCTCCAACACCAGACTCTTGACTGACTGTCGCGTGGGGGATGATAGCATCCCCTGTGTCGTGTGGGGGATGATAGCATCTCCTGTGTCGTGTGGGGATGATAGCATCTCCTGTGTCGTGTGGGGGATGATAGCATCTCCTGTGTCGTGTGGGGGATGATAGCATCTCCTGTGTCGTGTGGGGGATGATAGCATTTCCTGTGTCGTGTGGGGGATGATAGCATCTCTGCCATGAGGAGATGAAAGCACCTCTGTCGCGAGAGTAAGATAGCAAGATATCGTGTGGCTATCAATGTTACGCTCGCAACAAATACCATGAAAAATTCAGATCAAACAGAGGCAGTTTTAGAGATTAATTTAAGCCACAAACAGAAAATTGTGAGCCCAATATGCAGGGATTTATTGGATGGGCGACGCGCCTTACTGGCGAGAATAAATTATTTCCGCTCGCCGCACCTTCCCTGATGACCAAACAAGAGGCGCCAAATTTCCATCTGACTTTTGTGATAATTATCTTATGAATTTTTCCTGGAATCACTAACTTGCAAATTAGGTTTTAAGTTCCCTAATGAGGTGAGGTAGAGGGAGGGGCTGACGAGCTGGGTGGGGGGGAGGAGGGGGAGGAGGTGAAGGGAAGGGGAGGGGAGGAGGTGAAGGGGAGGAGGTAAAGGGGAGGGGAGGATGTAAGGGGGAGGGGCGGGTAATGGGGAGGAAAGGGGGTCATGAGTTCGGTGGTGTGAAGTGGGTGGAGAGAGGTGAGGGGGGGAGAGGGGAGGGGGAAGGGTAGAAGAGGTATGAGGGAATAAGAGGGAATGAGAGTGAGGAAGAAGTGAGGGTATAAGGTGTAGGCCAAGTATGAGGCAACATAGGCAGGGCGGGAGGGAGGTCTTGCCCCCTCCCAACACCAAGCCACATATATATATAAACTACACTTCCTCACTAATGGTTGATGGGAAAATAAAACTTTCCTTAATTGCAATAGTAAAGTTAATTCGACGGGCAGAACCATTCCCGATCACCGCGTTCATCTATTAATTGGCGGGAATTAAGCGAGGCTCTCGTTAACTTGTGAGGGAGCGCCAGCACCGTAATGACCTGCCCGCAAACTTCCCGTACACAACCGCGCCAATTACGCCAACACTCTTAATGAACTAGGTGATCACCCAACACTGAATTTTGGGTTAAAAAACCATAAAAGAGAGATATGTATAAAAGGTGGCGGGGCGAGTGTTCACTACTGGTGCTGGTCGGGCTCTCAGTCAACCAACACTCACCACCAATATCTTTCAAACGGGTGAAAATCTGTTTATACCTCAAGGGTGACCGCAAGGTAACCTTGCCTGTTTCTTAGCAACCAAATATATATACTAAGTGTGAGTGTATTTGATTGCATAATATGTTTCTGTGACTGTGTTTATTAATATATATTTATGCAAGTATACATTAACATATACATTTACACATGTATATGTATGCATGTAGTTCTGCGGGATTTTGTTATTTATCATATACATAGGACTGATTTAACTGTCTATATATTTTGACGGTGGCATGGTAGCATGAGTGACAACAATAGTGGAACAGTTCTATATCCTGGTATGTATGGTTGTATGTATGGTTGGTCTAACACCAGATGGTATGGCTGCTTCACCTAGCCAACATCACCTGGTAAGTCTGCCCGACCAAACCTGTTGGGCGCCTTGGTATGTTGTCCACTTTGGTAAGCCTATTATGTCAACTCAGCAGCCTCCGAGAAGCAGGTATTCGTTGTATGGTCGTCCGAGGTGGTCGACGACCAGTACCCCAAGACCAGAGCGGCGTCAGCCTTCGCCCTGCACGGACACTACCATAACTACCTCCATATTATATTTTGTATTAATACGCAAGAAAAGGTCCCAGGTGTTTTGTACTGCATTGCTTCCCACTGACAAGCAATTCACAATGAACAAGCCAACCCCACCTGGTGTACCTGGTATGGTTGACTGATCTAGTCTCAGTTGTGATCTAGGCTGATTCAGTCTCCGTTATTTCCCTCTAAACACACCGAAGGCCATTCAACAAATTCTTGTATCGATAGACTCTCAAAACTATGAGGCGCCAACTCCATCTTTAGGGCAGGTCAGGCCCAACCTTGGACATGACGAATACTCACCTCACACTCGCTCATATCACCCGTTATCTCTCCCTCTCGTCAGCCTCCAGAGGCGACAACCAAATCTCAATTTTTCGTGCGAACAGGGAAGTCTTCTCAACTTTGGTGATCCATTTGCATCATGGTGACATTTACAGCACCGGCAGCCGCTCACACTCGCCGCCTCAGCGGTGACAAGTGGTAGTGCGGGTAGCGCTTAGCGAGCGCGTTAGCGGAAGGTGACACCAGCACGAAAATTTTAGTGAACTGGATTGTGTTACCTCACTCTTGCACCTGCTCACACCTCGCCCACTCCTGCACCTGGTGTGGTATCATCACTACCACAACCACGTGTCAACGCTGGACCTCTCCTTCCCAGTCCATCAAGTTATGACTCCCTATGAGAGGTCTATGGACCGGTATATTAAATCGAAATTTAACTGATCGTTTTCGGCGACGAGCTGAAATGTCTGAAGCAAAATTTATTTGACTTTATTGTATTCCAGACTTTCTTGAACTTTACCAGTTTGAGCATGAACCAATATTATTGTGCGAGACAGGGTTTCAATTACTAGTGCCCCGTCGCCTCTTCAAAATACTCTTTTTTTCGCTCTCATTTTTGTTCGTTCTTTGCCCTTTCATTCTTTTCTCGTTCCCGCATGAACTGCTTCTCTCTCTCTCCTTTTCACTCATCTCTAGTTATTTAAAGTTCTGTTATGTCTGTGGAATACAAATATCTTCCATTCCCATCGGTCTTTACCTCCCGCTAACACGGTAAGTTAAAACACTATTTACTTACTTGCCTGTTTCCCGTGGGGTATTCCCAAGGATAGCAGCAGTGCCACGATGTACGAGGGATAGCAGCAGTGCTACGATATACCAGAGATAGCAGCAGTGCTACGATGTACCAGATAGCAACAGTGCTACGATGTACCAGAGATAGAAGCAGTGCTACGATGTACGAGGGATAGCAGCAGTGCTACGATATACCAGAGATAGCAGCAGTGCTACGATGTACCAGATAGCAACAGTGCTACGATGTACGAGGGATAGCAGCAGTGCTACGATATACCAGAGATAGCAGCAGTGCTACGATGTACCAGAGATAGAAGCAGTGCTACGATGTACGAGGGATAGCAGTAGTGCCACGATGTACCAGAGATAGCAGCAGTGCTACAATGTAGCAGAGATAGCAGCAGTGACGTTAGTGATGGTTATGGCTGGCAGCAGTAAAGCAGTCAGGTTATGGATGGCAGCAGTAAAGCAGTCGGGTTATGGATGGCAACAGTAAGACTAGTATGGATTATGGATGGCAGCAGTAAGGGTTATGGATGGCAGCAGTAAGGGTTATGGATGGCAGCAGTAAGGGTTATGGATGGCAGCAGTAAGGCTAGTATGGATTATGGATGGCAGCAGTAAGGGTTATGGATGACAGCAGTAAGGCTAGTATGGATTATGGATGGCAGCAGTAAAGCAGTCAGGTTATGGATGGCAGCAGTAAAGCAGTCAGGTTATGGATGGCAGCAGTAAGGCTAGTATGGATTATGGATGGCAGCAGTAAAGCAGTCAGGTTATGGATGGCAGCAGTAAGGCTAGTATGGATTATGGATGGCAGCAGCAAGACTAGTATGGATTATGGATGGCAGCAGCAAGACTAATATGGATTATGGATGGCAGCAGCAAGACCAGTATGGATTATGGATGGCAGCAGCAAGACTAGTATGGATTATGGATGGCAGCAGTAAAGCAGTCAGGTTATGGATGGCAGCAGCAAGACTAGTAATGGTTGTGGGGATGACATCTACTAATGCGAGTGTTGTGGGGGCGGCAGCATTAATGTTACGGTCGAGGGCGAAGCAGACAATAATGGGTCGTTAGTATCAACCACAAACAACAATTAGTTCCACGCGCGGTCATTATTGGCCTGAGAATCACAAATTTCAACTCTGAGTGTGTCATGCCTGCCTTTCCTACACGTAAACAATAGGAGTTTCCTTAGCGGGCTTACGTCTTCCATATTGCTTCCTGATGACTCCAGTGTTATCAGTGGTCCGATAACACACCTCAGTGGTCTGATAACACATCTCAGTGGTCTGATAACACATTTCAATGGCTCCGATAACACATCTCAGTGGTCTGATAGCTGTGTGGATTGTGTGATGTGTTTCAACCAGTATTTCCACTTGATCCGTGAACTGCTTACACAATGGTTATTAATTTCAGAGAACGATTATTTTGTGAGATTAATCTGGTATATAAGACACAATACACGCACCATCACCAGGCACCACAACACACGCACCATCACCAGGCACCACAACACACGCACCATCACCAGGCACCACAACACACGCACCATCACCAGGCACCACAACACACGCACCATCACCAGGCACCACACCACACGCACCATCACCAGGCACCACAACACACCATCACCAGGCACCGCAACACACGCACCATCACCAGGCACCACAACACACACCATCACCAGGCCCCACAACACACGCACCATCACCAGGCACCACAACACACGCACCATCACCAGGCACCACAACACACGCGCCATCACCAGGCACCACAACACACGCACCATCACCAGGCACCACAACACACGCACCATCACCAGGCACCACAACACACGCACCATCACCAGGCACCACAACACACGCACCATCACCGGGCACCACAACACACGCACCATCACCAGGCACCACAACACACGCACCATCACCAGGCACCACAACACACGCACCATCACCAGGCACCACAACACACGCACCATCACCAGGCACCACAACACACGCACCATCACCAGGCACCACAACACACGCACCATCACCAGGCACCACAACACACGCACCATCACCAGGCACCACAACACACGCACCATCACCAGGCACCACAACACACGCACCATCACCAGGCACCACAACACACGCACCATCACCAGGCACCACAACACACGCACCATCACCAGGCACCACAACACATGCACCATCACCAGGCACCATAACACACGCACCATCACCAGGCACCACAACACACGCACCATCACCAGGCACCACAACACACGCACCATCACCAGGCACCCCAACACACGCACCATCACCAGGCACCACAACACACGCACCATCACCAGGCACCACAACACACGCACCATCACCAGGCACCACAACACACGCACCATCACCAGGCACCACAACACACGCACCATCACCAGGCACCACAACACACACACCATCACCAGGCACCACAACACACGCACCATCATCAGGCACCACAACACACGCACCATCACCAGGCACCATCACCAGGCACCACAACACACACACCATCACCAGGCACCACAACACACACACCATCACCAGGCACCATTACCAGGCACCACAACACATGCACCATCACCAGGCACCACAACACACGCACCATCACCAGGCACCACAACACACGCACCATCACCAGGCACCACAACACACACACCATCACCAGGCACCATTACCAGGCACCACAACACACGCACCATCACCAGGCACCACAACACACGCACCATCACCAGGCACCACAACACACGCACGATCACCAGGCACCACAACACACGCACCATCACCAGGCACCACAACACACGCACCATCATCAGGCACCACAACACATGCACCATCACCAGGCACCACAACACACGCACCACAACACACGCACCACAACACACGCACCATCACCAGGCACCACACCACACGCACCATCACCAGGCACCACACCACACGCACCATCACCAGGCACCACAACACACGCACCATCACCAGGCACCACAACACACGCACCATCACCAGGCACCACACCACACGCACCATCACCAGGCACCACAACACATGCACCATCACCAGGCACCACAACACACGCACCATCACCAGGCACCACAACACACACCATCACCAGGCACCGCAACACACGCACCATCACCAGGCACCACAACACACGCACCATCACCAGGCACCACAACACACGCACCATCACCAGGCACCACAACACACGCACCATCACCAGGCACCACAACACACGCACCATCACCAGGCACCACAACACACGCACCATCACCAGGCACCACAACACACGCACCATCACCAGGCACCACACCACACGCACCATCACCAGGCACCACAACACACACACCATCACCAGGCACCACAACACACACACCATCACCAGGCACCATTACCAGGCACCACAACACACACCATCACCAGGCACCATTACCAGGCACCACAACACACACCATCACCAGGCACCACAACACACGCACCATCACCAGGCACCACAACACACGCACCATCACCAGGCACCACAACACACGCACCATCATCAGGCACCACAACACACGCACCATCACTAGGCACCACAACACACGCACCATCACCAGGCACCACAACACACGCACCATCACCAGGCACCACAACACACGCACCATCACCAGGCACCACAACACACACACCATCACCAGGCACCACAACACACACACCATCACCAGGCACCACAACACACACACCATCACCAGGCACCACAACACACACACCATCACCAGGCACCATTACCAGGCACCACAACACACACACCATCACCAAGCACCACAACACACGCACCATCACCAGGCACCACAACACACACACCATCACCAGGCACCACAACACACACGCCATCACCAGGCACCACAACACACACACCATCACCAGGCACCACAACACACGCACCATCACGAGCCGTTACCATCAATGTGTTATGTCAACCACACTGTTCATCATTGTTCATTTTACCACATATGAACTTTATATCTTAACCTCCTCCGTTCTGGTGGCTGTTCTTCTACCCACCAAACCAGAGTGCGAGGTGTTCAGCAGTAACGCATACTGTTCAACAATAAACTGTAGTGTTCAGCAATAATGCATAGTGAACAGCAACAGAGCCCCGTGTTCAGCAATTCAATAATGCTGGTTAAAAACTACTAGCGCGCCCGCGCGCGTGTCTACTTACCTAGCTGTCCTTATAGGAATTGAGATTCAACCCTCAATTGGGTTCCCGCCTTTCAACCTTAACTCGAGTAGTGCGCAGGTTCCCGAGGCTGGTGTCATCTATCATGTATACATTAACGGGGTGAGAATAGCTTGAGCTACCTCATCCCTTTGTGTGTATTTTACCTCAATAAACTTATTTTAATTTTAATTTCAATGTATACATTTGAAGCCGTGTATGAAGTCCGCCTCCACCATTTCACTTCCTAGTTCAGTCCATCAATTCACTACTCTGACATGACAACTTATTTATAATATCTCTATGGATCATTTGACTACTTAGTTCCCACCTGTGTTCCCTTGTTTGTGTACCTATGTACCATCTATGCTAAGTAGTATGTCCGTTCCTGTTTTGCAAATTCTCCAATGTATTGTGTATGTCGTGATCATGATTTCTTTGGTTCTTCTCTCTTCTATCTGGGATATTCTACTTTTTCCGACAACTTCTGATTGCAACAGTTATTTACAAATGGTGGACCGTTGGCAGGAGTTACCAGACGGCCATGAAAGTCAGGGCAGCGGCTCTCGTCCCCACCTTGGTCCATTTGTCTGGGTAGCGCCACTGAGGTACCTGCTTACCTGCTTGATGGGGTTCTGGGAGTTCTTCTATTCCCCAAGCCCGGCCCGAGGCCAGGCTTGACTTGTGAGAGTTTGGTCCACCAGGCTGTTGCTTGGAGCGGCCCGCAGGCCCACATACCCACCACAGCCCGTCAGTCAGTCTACTCCAGACACGTGGTCCTGTGGATCAGATTCTGTGTTGATCGTGCTGTCTCCTTGCTTAAAGTGCAGGAGATCGAATGTGTCAATGAAATGAGTGCCAGCACTGAGCCGCCAAGGACAGGATAATACTCAGAGATTGCTCTGACGGAAACATTCGACAAAGTTGATAGGTTTGAACATCAGTTTCGGAATAGTTTCCAACTATTTGATAAAGTAGCAAAAAATAGAAAATAGAAACGGATTGAAACTCTTATCAAAGAATACAAACTCTTTGATAAGAGTTTCACAGCAAATAGCTAACGACCACTCAGCAGAAATAGGATCCTACGGAGCTGGTGCAGTGCAGCCACAGTCTTCACTAACGTCCCTCGGTAATGACACTACTCTAATCACTCTAGTGACAACTCTTGTAATCACTGCCTTCCCTTTCACTGCAGTTAATTAATGGGAAAACAAAGGAGACCAATCTGGTCCTCGGAACACAATTAACGTGTACGAAAAATCCCATGAAATACTACCCACTACACCGTAAACACCTCGTGTTCTCTCAATCAAGATCTAGTCTGAATGTGTCAATCATCACGAATGCTCAGCCTTGGTAAAGGCATGACTAACCTGAAAGGTTTCCACTGTCGCTCTATCAAGATGTTCAGTGATGAACGCTTACCAATCTCTTTGATGCATTAGCGCTCGTGCGTCGAGCGATCTCTGGTCATCAACATCCAAGCGATTAATGAAAATCAACTCACATGAGATTTCTCAATACTGAGTTTCCAAGCTCAGACGGATCTACTAGGATTTGTACACATGCTTTTTTCTGCTCAGATTAATCTACAAGGATCCACACACACGTTTTACACGTTGGTGAGGACCCCCAGTCGTTGCTGTGTGTGGCCCAGTCGTTGCTGTGTGTGGTCCAGTCGTAGCTGTGTGGCCCGGTATATGATGTAGTCTGTAGTAGATTAATGGCGTGGTGCAGGTGCTACTGGAGAGGACCTGCACAATGCGGCTTCATCTGGTGATGAATCCCAACTGTAGGCGACACGTGACGTGACAGGCGAGGGAGGCCGTGGCTACCACCCCACCAACCTCTCCTCCTACAAAGAACGTAGCTTTTCGCTCGTATGCGTTAAATAAGGCCAAAAACTGTCGTACTAGAAGATGGAAGCGGCTCACGAAAGTGACGTCCTGTCTTGTTTTCTGTTCTGGGTCCTCTGGCAGGTTAGGAGAGACCACTTAAATTGACCGTTTTCTTGACGTTGGGAAACCTTAGGAGGACGGACTATACTAACATGGCACAGGTGAACATAACTAGTATTAATGAAACCAAAAGGCAGGGACTCAGGTGATGCCAGACACGACCATCATTGGATCAAGGTT
Source organism: Procambarus clarkii (assembly GCF_040958095.1). Lineage (NCBI taxonomy): Eukaryota > Metazoa > Arthropoda > Malacostraca > Decapoda > Cambaridae > Procambarus > Procambarus clarkii. Next base: position 40,157,552 of record NC_091169.1, read on the forward strand.
GATCCAATGATGTAAACACAGTGCAAGCAAAATTGCATGCAATTCTCAACATGAGATTGGGCTGAAAAATCACCCTCTCACACCAGCAGTGAAAGCTATAATCTGTTTAGTCTTGGCTCGTAACTCATACTCGTCTGTTCTGGCACTAGCCTAGTGTCTTACCTCCGGATCCTCTCCAGCTTGAGGCTGTGCTTGACGAGATATGGTCTTCATGCTGGGAATGCATGTCAGTTCAGCATACTTGGTGTATATGTATATATATATATATATATATATATATATATATATATATATATATATATATATATATATATATATATATATATATTATTAAATATGACCGAAAAAGTAAGATTAATAATTCTAACACGAATTTTCTCAATCTTTCGTACATTACGCTTCACTGTTGGAGGTAAATCAAAAATTAATTCTCCAAAATTCATTTTTATTTCTAGTCTGACGCGACACGGGCGCGTTTCGTAAAACTTATTACATTTTCAAAGACTTTAGTTCACAAATACACAACTGAATAGAACTTACGTATCTCAGATTTTATATCTACATTTGAGTGAGGTGGGAGGGGTGATGTGGCATTAACACAAGACAGAACAAGAGGGGATATTAATAGGGTATTAAAAGTATCAACACAAGACAGAACACAAACAATGGGTATTGAATAGAAGTGTTTGTAGAAAGCCTATTGGTCCATATTTCTTGATGCTTCTATATTGGAGCGGAGTCTTGAGGTGGGTAGAATATAGTTGTGCAATAATTGGCTGTTGATTGCTGGTGTTGACTTCTTGATGTGTAGTGCCTCGCAAACGTCAAGCGATAGCAGGCGGCTTGACGTTTGCGAGGCACTACACATCAAGAAGTCAACACCAGCAATCAACAGCCAATTATTGCACAACTATATTCTACCCACCTCAAGACTCCGCTCCAATATAGAAGCATCAAGAAATATGGACCAATAGGCTTTCTACAAACACTTCTATTCAATACCCATTGTTTGTGTTCTGTCTTGTGTTGATACTTTTAATACCCTATTAATATCCCCTCTTGTTCTGTCTTGTGTTAATGCCACATCACCCCTCCCACCTCACTCAAATGTAGATATAAAATCTGAGATACGTAAGTTCTATTCAGTTGTGTATTTGTGAACTAAAGTCTTTGAAAATGTAATAAGTTTTACGAAACGCGCCCGTGTCGCGTCAGACTAGAAATAAAAATGAATTTTGGAGAATTAATTTTTGATTTACCTCCAACAGTGAAGCGTAATGTACGAAAGATTGAGAAAATTCGTGTTAGAATTATTAATCTTACTTTTTCGGTCATATTTAATAATATATGTCTACAGGAAAGACTGCTACCAAAATATACTAATATATATATATATATATATATATATATATATATATATATATATATATATATATATACATATATATATATATACATATATATATATACATATATATATGTATATATAATATATATATTATATATATATATATATATATATATATATATATATATATATATATATATACATATATATATATATACATATATATATATACATATATATATGTATATATAATATATATATTATATATATATATATATATATATATATATATATATATATATATATATATAATATATGCGAACAAGCCTGAATGGTCCCCAGGACTATATGCGAATGAAAACTCACACCCCAGAAGTGACTCGAACCCATACTCCCAGGAGCAACGCAACTGGTAACTACAGGGCGCCTTAATCCACTTGACCATCACGGCCGTCAAAAGGAAGTGATAGCCAAGGCTATTTGAGCCACTTCCCCGACGGCAACTCGGATGGTAATCTTGGGCATAGCATTTCACCAAATCACCTCATTCTTTGGGGCACACGTGAGGAACACAAATGCGAACAAGCCTGAATGGTCCCCAGGACTATATGCGAATGAAAACTCACACCCCAGAAGTGACTCGAACCCATACTCCCAGGAGCAACGCAACTGGTAACTACAGGGCGCCTTAATCCACTTGACCATCACGGCCGTCAAAAGGAAGTGATAGCCAAGGCTATTTGAGCCACTTCCCCGACGGCAACTCGGATGGTAATCTTGGGCATAGCATTTCACCAAATCACCTCATTCTTTGGGGCACACGTGAGGAACACAAATGCGAACAAGCCTGAATGGTCCCCAGGACTATATGCGAATGAAAACTCACACCCCAGAAGTGACTCGAACCCATACTCCCAGGAGCAACGCAACTGGTAACTACAGGGCGCCTTAATCCACTTGACCATCACGGCCGTCAAAAGGAAGTGATAGCCAAGGCTATTTGAGCCACTTCCCCGACGGCAACTCGGATGGTAATCTTGGGCATAGCATTTCACCAAATCACCTCATTCTTTGGGGCACACGTGAGGAACACAAATGCGAACAAGCCTGAATGGTCCCCAGGACTATATGCGAATGAAAACTCACACCCCAGAAGTGACTCGAACCCATACTCCCAGGAGCAACGCAACTGGTTACTACAGGGCGCCTTAATCCACTTGACCATCACGGCCGTCAAAAGGAAGTGATAGCCAAGGCTATTTGAGCCACTTCCCCGACGGCAACTCGGATGGTAATCTTGGGCATAGCATTTCACCAAATCACCTCATTCTTTGGGGCACACGTGAGGAACACAAATGCGAACAAGCCTGAATGGTCCCCAGGACTATATGCGAATGAAAACTCACACCCCAGAAGTGACTCGAACCCATACTCCCAGGAGCAACGCAACTGGTAACTACAGTTGCTCCTGGGAGTATGGGTTCGAGTCACTTCTGGGGTGTGAGTTTTCATTCGCATATAGTCCTGGGGACCATTCAGGCTTGTTCGCATTTGTGTTCCTCACGTGTGCCCCAAAGAATGAGGTGATTTGGTGAAATGCTATGCCCAAGATTACCATCCGAGTTGCCGTCGGGGAAGTGGCTCAAATAGCCTTGGCTATCACTTCCTTTTGACGGCCGTGATGGTCAAGTGGATTAAGGCGCCCTGTAGTAACCAGTTGCGTTGCTCCTGGGAGTATGGGTTCGAGTCACTTCTGGGGTGTGAGTTTTCATTCGCATATAGTCCTGGGGACCATTCAGGCTTGTTCGCATTTGTGTTCCTCACGTGTGCCCCAAAGAATGAGGTGATTTGGTGAAATGCTATGCCCAAGATTACCATCCGAGTTGCCGTCGGGGAAGTGGCTCAAATAGCCTTGGCTATCACTTCCTTTTGACGGCCGTGATGGTCAAGTGGATTAAGGCGCCCTGTAGTTACCAGTTGCGTTGCTCCTGGGAGTATGGGTTCGAGTCACTTCTGGGGTGTGAGTTTTCATTCGCATATAGTCCTGGGGACCATTCAGGCTTGTTCGCATTTGTGTTCCTCACGTGTGCCCCAAAGAATGAGGTGATTTGGTGAAATGTTATGCCCAAGATTACCATCCGAGTTGCCGTCGGGGAAGTGGCTCAAATAGCCTTGGCTATCACTTCCTTTTGACGGCCGTGATGGTCAAGTGGATTAAGGCGCCCTGTAGTTACCAGTTGCGTTGCTCCTGGGAGTATGGGTTCGAGTCACTTCTGGGGTGTGAGTTTTCATTCATATATAATATATATATATATATATATATATATATATATATATATATATATATATATATTTATATATATATATATATATATATATATATATATATATATATATATATACATATTTATTGGTATTCAATTATTAAAATGTTCAACCATGATATAAATTGATCGACTTTTCTTGCCTCTTCAAAAACACAAGAATAATATACATAGTACTATTGTAATTAACTTACCCACGCGCATGAGGGGTCCTGTGCACCTTACCTGGAAAAAAAAAATGAAATAAAAGGACGTCACAAATATTATACAACATATATTATTATTATTTGTTAATTTATTATGCATCCAAAATTAATACAATAGATCAATGGCAAATGTTTCATATTTGAAGGTGTTTGGCGGCCATACGTGTTGAAGTACATAAGACACTTCAGTTGCAATGTTCTGAGCTGCAAGCCAAAAATAGTTATAGGAAATATTGTCAAAGTCAAAGTTAAATGGTTAATGTAATTGATGATTAATACAACATAGAGATCACTGTGAGTGACACAGTGTGTAGTGATGGTAAATACTTGCACTCATCCGTATTAACGTCTCATCAATCAAGCCGTTAACAGTATTTTAACACGATGCAAAGAGAGATGCAGGAAGCACATCCTCCCGTTCCGTCAATTTGAACGTGAAAATAGATATTACAAGGCTAGTAGGCGGGGTATAAAGTGCTAGACCTGAAATCACTGAACAACCTACAGGTTCCCGTACTTGATCTCAAGCTTAAATCCCAACATAACATTTTACTAAGCAACGCCAGGTGACAGCACCTCCACCCCATCCCGTCTACCAGGTGACCAGCAACACAAGTGCTGCCCATATGCTTCCCCCCAGCGCCCCTTGCAGCAGACAACACCTCCTCACTGAGGACTACAGTCATCATGTCCCCCAGCAGGTCATTATCATATATACATATTCATGCTTAGGGACAGGTTGGCTCTCTCGCCCTGTAGCTAAATTATCTTATGGGTGCACCCATATATACGCAGGTGGTTACTGTGTCCACTCCAGCTGGCTCGTGGCCCCGCACCGTCTGGCCGGCCATTGTTTCCTTGCTATCTGAAAGATCGGCGTCCTCGTTCCATCTTAAACGTTCAGGATTTTGAGCCATCTGAAACAACCAGTCCCTCTTCTCATCTGAAAGGTCCAGGGTCTCTCATCTGAAAGGTCCAGGGTCTCTCATCTGAAAGGTCCAGGGTCTCTCATCTGAAAGGTCCAGGGTCTCTCATCTGAAAGGTCCAGGGTCTCTCATCTGAAAGGTCCAGGGTCTCTCATCTGAAAGGTCCAGGATTTGTCATCAAGTTATGACGGCCAAATGCAATTCTCACTGTCCTACTCAATGACTCATGTTCATATACCCAGGACATAACTCATAGTCAGAGCCAGTTCCAGATCTGAGGAGAACCTGGACCAAAGACCTGGAAGAGACCCAGCAGCAGGAGACACAGAAGACGCCAGCCGAGCCAGGCGGGTGTCAGTGTTATAGTGGTAAACCAGAAGCTGGTGCACAACCGTCGTAAACAAGGAAGGGATTTATTCAGCCCCACCAACTCCCCATAACAGTGAATATATACCCGGAGAAGTGTCCACCACTTCTTGGTATATATGTGTACTCACACCTTGTTTTTGACCTGAACTATGTGGAGGACTAAAATATACTCTCTGGTTGGTCAATAAGCTCACACACCTCCCCGTCTAACAACCCTCCCTCCCACAGCCCACCCTCCCACACCTCACCCTCCCACACCGCCCCACTGGTCCACCCTGGCGACCAATCAGCAAACAACCATTTACCACTTGACAAGTTAATGGAAATTTTGACGTTAAGAATCAAATGACTATTTTCCAGTCGTTTTAGCATACATTTTTTAAATAAATAATATATAACTTTGTTTTAAAAGAACGAAGCTAATGAGAAATGAGCTGAAATGGAAGAAACGAGGTCGTTCCCCTGTTGTGATATTATAGTGTGGTGGCGCTCCTAACACAAGAGACCTCACGGAGGAAAACCACACCACAATAGTCCCATATTACTTCCCTATACTATTGGAGACGTTCTAAGAAAAACTAAATACAGCCCAGTTGCATAGTATTGTACAGTTAGTACATATTGTGTCGTGGCAGCACACCGGGTCCCCCCCCCTCCCACCAGTGCCACTGCCCACTCAAGGAGAGCACCTCAGTCACTCAAGGGGAGCACCTCAGTCACTCAAGGGGAGCACCTCAGTCACTCAAGGGGAGCACCTCAGTCACTCAAGGGGAGCACCTCAGTCACTCAAGGGGAGCACCTCAGTCACTCACGGGAGGTCTCACACTCGGTCTTGCCACCCCATGACAAGTGAGGTAAGCCGGTCGCTCCCGGGTCTCCAATCTCTCCATCCGCAGACACTTACCGGGGCTCCTAGTTGCCGACTTGCCCGCTTATATCCTGGGTCGACAATCTGGCTAATGCTTCAATCACGGCCAGATAATTTCTATAAAATACAGTGGTAAATCTGTCCCAGCCTGGCGGGTTCTTAACAGTGTTCAGTGTTCCAACTCAGCCCCAGACAAACAATATAGAGGGCGAAGAAGGAGTGAAGCGAAACATATTATAAACATATAAACAATTTAATGGCAATAAAAATACATTGGCTTAGGGCCGAAATTATCATAACTGCTATATATGGCAACACTCCTGCGGTGAAATTCAACAACGATATGGCAACACCTCTCAATATTAATACTAGTAGAACTCATTAGGCTTTTGATTTTCTAAATGTTTTCAGCAACGAATATTACAATAAATTCACTTAAATAATAATTGCCTTCATCATTTCATTAATAACACAAGATTAATCTACATCAATAAAATATGGCGCAGCATAAATTTATTATGTTATTCTATTCTAGAAGAGAATAATTGTTAACCTATTCTGATAGTCTCTTTGGCCACAATAAGTGATACAAATATGTATCAAAACATGATACAAATAATTTTCACTTCCTATCAAACAAGGGAAATGAGGAAGGAAATTTAATCTACCTTACTACTGAAGAAAGGAGTCCTAGCAGCCTGATGTAATTGATAGCTGCTCCCTCTAGGACTACTGTGTGGTTCCTGCAGAGTGCCTCTTCACTGTTCTTTAGTAAACCACAGTAGATCACGCTGAATACTGGTCCCCTTCTCTGTAGAAGTGCTGAGTTCAGTAGCTGCTTTTCCCAGAGTTGTTTGTTGTTGTTGTTTTAGATTTAGCTACTCAGAACGAAGTGTCCATGTAGCACGGGCTATGGTGAGCCCGTATTTCCCAGAGTGCTATGCTGCCGTGACTCTAGGACCAGGACTGGCCACCCAAACGCTCTTCACAGTATCACCACCTGGAGCGGCCCGCGGATCGAAGCTCGATTCCCCAGCACCGTCTCTTGAGACACACTGGAGTACCGAGGTCAAGAAGCTTCTTGAGACCCCCTGTCACGGTCCAGCTCTCTAAATTTACCTGTAGAAGTTGACCAGTAGCTCCTCTACGTTGCCTCTTGAGTACTACTAAGAGTAATGTGCCTTCTGGTGGCTTAACCTCACCTCTGTGGGACTGACGTGTGAGGCGACCTGTCACGTTCTTCCCTAGGTGACAGCGAGCGGCGTTTCCCGCCTCGATTCTCGGGCGCTGGCGTCACACTACGTCACGCCATGGGCGCTCTCTGATTGGTTCTGCTGGACACACCCGCGCATCCAACCAATCATATTCCCCCAAAACCAGGAGACACTGTCGCGGCATCTGGAGTATTTGGCGGGAGTACTGTCTCCTTCCTGAGCTAAATCCGCCATATTTGCCGCAGTGCTCACTCTCACCTCTTTCCCAACGAACTTAAAATTTAAATTATTTAAATCTTCGGCATTTCGCCTCCATCTAAATGTTATTAAACCAAACTAGGTGTCTTCTTCGTTATTTACGTGAGGAAGTATGACTTAATGGTCGGGCGAGGAGCGTATTTAAACGGTCCACGTAACAGTGCGCATTTCACAGTGTATGCACATTAGCTGTGTGTGCACATTCCTGTGTGCACATCAGTTGTGTGTGCACAGTCTGCTGTGCGTGCACATCAGTTGTGTATGTGCATATTCCGCTGCGTGCGCACATTGGAAAGTGGATATATTCGAAGGAACACAAAAATAATAACTATAATTTAAGTTAAAAGAAGTGTCCTTCGCCTCAAGCCTCGTCATAATGGGGCGTTTAACCCATCAGTCTTGGACACTAAGAACTAAATTATTCAAATTACCGATGGTTTTAACATATAATTATGAGTTTTAAAGAGTTAAAAAGAATTGTTCAGATAATAAAAAATGGCTACCAATTCTGTTCTCGTTGGGACAGGTCTTAATGGTGAAAATAATGGTGATGTGGAGCCCGGCCGGACTCCGTTGGTACTGATGAGGTAACCCGTGAGTGTATTAAGTCATCATTGGGAGCGATGAATACGCAAACCACCACACTTAAATATACGCCACCACATTATACCACGTATAATGGTATACGTGGACATTATACCACGTATAGTCCCATCACACGGGGCTTAGGAGGATGTCTTCGCTCTAATACGTCCGTATATTGTACGATACAAATTATATAGTTTATTCCTCTCTCTCTCTCTCTCTCTCTCTCTCTCTCTCTCTCTCTCTCTCTCTCTCTCTCTCTCTCTCTCTCTCTCTCTCTCTCTCTCTCTCTCTCTCGTCTGATACCAAGCGGGGAACACTGCCACATAAAACACTCAAGTCGCTTAAGTACACACAGTTTGACCATCATTACAAACTTGTTTACAAACAAAAATCCAGAGCAACGGAGTTATAAAATGTACCTTTACATGTGGTATATAATGATATTATAGTGATCACAATTCAGTAATCCAACATGAAACAACTAGATTGTTTATGTATAGGTACACAAAGTCATCAGAATAGAAGGCAACAGTGAACCAATAATGGAAATATAACTTCCACCAGAAACTTAGAGAGTGATTACAGTAGTGGCGCCCCTCGGGGGCTGAGACAGTCTTTGTTGGGGGAGTTGTTGGAGAGGGGGAGGTGGTGGTGGTGAGAAAGGTGGTGATGGGGGAATGTGGTGATGGGGGAAGGTTGTGATGGGGGAAGATGGTGATGGGGGAAGGTGGTGATGGGGGAAGGTTGTGATGGGGGAAGATGGTGATGGGGGAAGGTGGTGATGGGGGAAGACAATAGTTATGAACGAGAAGAGTGAAAAAGACACAGGATCATACGTGTTAGCGATAAATATTAAGTTACTGCTAAATTATTTAGAGTTATTAATATCGATCCCTCATTGTACTTATTATAGAATGTGACAGATTACATTGTATACCATAACATATTCCTTTGAGTTATATTAAAATAATACAGTAATTTGTAGGAATAACGTGGACGCTGCTGCATGTTTCACGTGACGTTGAGAGACTTTTACATGACAAACTATTACAGATCCTGACATTAATCTGCACCATTAATCTTTGTGTGATAACACCTGGTGTTGAGGTCGTGTAAACAGAACAATGCTGGAATTTTACCAAGATGTTTACATCCATCTCATATTGTTATTGATACGCTAGTGAGTCTATGGTAGAGTAGGTGAGTGCCAGGACTATGGTGAGGGTGACACGGGAACTCTTGGCACCAAGGAGCCATAGTGGTGACAACGGTGATGGAGGAGGTGAGGGCAGGGACAGTCACCCTACTTGCTGACCTTAATTGTCTCCACGTCATCGTCACTATGGCACTCTGGAGTGAAGCAGTTGTGCTGCTGCTGCAGTGGTGCCAGTGGTGCTGCTGCAGAAGTGCCAGTGGTGGTGCTCTCCATGTACCATCAGATTCAATTAATTTGTCGATGTTATAGTTAGCAACTTCTCATGTAATGAAGTTCAATAACTCAATATCTACTCCAACGTATGTACTGGTGTGTGTGTGTGTGTGTGTGTGTGTGTGTGTGTGTGTGTGTGTGTGTGTGTGTGTGTGTGTGTGTGTGTGTGTGTGTGTGTGTGTGTGTGTGTGTGTCTGACACAGTCACACAATAAACGTTTAGTGCTGGGTCGAAACTCCGTTGCCAATCAGATCAAAATCTCTAAAATGTTCCTCTTGTGCCATCAGAAAAAAGTTGTGTAAAGAGCTTGATGGACGGGGCCCAGACGACCATGTTCCTCTGTTTTTGGCGGCACCAGAACCATTAACGGAGGAAGTTGCTCAGTGTGTGGGTGTGGGGAGGGAGGTAGGGGAGGGGTGGGAGGAGGGATGGGAGGGGAGGGCAAGGACATGAAAGTAGGCATGAAAAGGAGGGAGTTGAGGTGGTGAGAGGAAGGAGAGTGAGAAATAAAGTGAGAGAGAGAGAGACCGGATTAAGATGTAATACACAATTTTAATATAACAAAGAAAATTATCAACACTAAAACTGAAGGAAAAGACCGTCTTCTTTAACTACAAGTACTGTCTGTCTCATCAAGAAGAAACATCACTCCCAGTAAGTGGGGAAGAAGATTGTGCTCTTAATGACCAAGTTAATCGTCAAGTCTCCATCAAAGTTCTTCTAGTGTGAGATACTTGACCAGTGTGTCACACACTGAGGGGGAACTATACAGTTATTACAGTGTGTCACACACTGAGGGGGAACTATACAGTTATTACAGTGTGATCACCACCACTGTTCAACAGGTCCCCAGGCATTACATGTGCACAAATGACGTCCCCACCACTGGCGTCACCCCCGTGTGTCTGGCGTCACCCCCGTGTGTCTGGCGACACCCCCGTGTGTCTGGCGTCACCCCCGTGTGTCTGGCGACACCCCCGTGTGTCTGGCGTCACCCCCGTGTGTCTGGCGACACCCCCGTGTGTCTGGCGTCACCCCCGTGTGTCTGGCGACACCCCCGTGTGTCTGGAGTCACCCCCGTGTGTCTGGCGTCACCCCCCGTGTGTCCAGCGTCACCCCCGTGTGTCTGGCGACACCCCCGTGTGTCTGGCGACACCCCCGTGTGTCCAGCGTCACCCCCCGTGTGTCTGGCGACACCCCCGTGTGTCTGGCGTCACCCCCGTGTGTCTGGCGACACCCCCGTGTGTCTGGCGTCACCCCCGTGTGTCTGGCGACACCCCCGTGTGTCTGGCGTCACCCCCGTGTGTCTGGCGACACCCCCGTGTGTCTGGCGTCACCCCCGTGTGTCTGGCGTCACCCCCGTGTGTCTGGCGACACCCCCGTGTGTCTGGCGTCACCCCCGTGTGTCTGGCGTCACCCCCGTGTGTCTGGCGACACCCCCGTGTGTCTGGCGTCACCCCCGTGTGTCTGGCGTCACCCCCGTATGTCCAGCGTCACCCCCGTGTGTCTGGCGTCACCCCCGTGTGTCTGGCGTCACCCCCGTATGTCCAGCGTCACCCCCGTGTGTCTGGCGACACCCCCGTGTGTCTGGCGTCACCCCCGTATGTCCAGCGTCACCCCCGTGTGTCTGGCGACACCCCTGTGTGTCTGGCGTCACCCCCGTGTGTCTGGCGTCACCCCCGTGTGTCTGGCGTCACCCCCGTGTGTCTGGCGACACCCCCGTGTGTCTGGCGTCACCCCCGTGTGTCTGGCGTCACCCCCGTATGTCCAGCGTCACCCCCGTGTGTCTGGCGTCACCCCCGTGTGTCTGGCGTCACCCCCGTATGTCCAGCGTCACCCCCGTGTGTCTGGCGACACCCCCGTGTGTCTGGCGTCACCCCCCGTGTGTCTGGCGTCACCCCCGTATGTCCAGCGTCACCCCCGTGTGTCCAGCGTCACCCGTAACAAGACACTCCCATAGTCTTCTGCAGCGTTCTCTTCGTGTCCGTAATGTCCGTGACTCAGTGTAGTTTCATTTGTATCTGCTCCGTGCCGGCTAAACGCCTCGGTTCGTGTTGCTAATGACTGATGTTCGTGTTTGTGACGTGACTGCGTCTCTCCCCGCCAGCCCGGCCACCACCGGGGCCATGGTGTTCACGAAGCTAATCTCCCTCGTGTGTGCGGCTGTTACAGAAAAACGTAATCACTGTGGCCGGCTTCTTTATGTGGCTGACAAGAGGGGAAATGAACATGTACCGGACCTGCCATGTTGGCGAAGGGTTTTAATATTCATAGTATATACAAGGGGAATAATGCATACACTGCGACGATGAATTTCTTGTGGCAATTAGAGAAGTGAGGTGTGTTATGACAGCCCGGCTTCGTTTGGGTGTTGTCACGCAGTCTAGTTAGACGGGGCTTCACGACCCCCTACACCAACACCCGGGGCTTCACGACCCCCCCTGCACCAACACCCGGGGGCTTCACGACCCCCTACACCAACACCTGGGGTTTCACGACCCCCTACACCAACACCCGGGGCTTCACGACCCCCTACACCAACACCTGGGGCTTCACGACCCCCTACACCAACACCCGGGGCTTCACGACCCCCCTACACCAACACCCAGGGCTTCACGACTTCCACAGCACTACACTGCGGATGTGCATGCGGACAATTAATTAAAGGGTAATGGTGTGGTGGTGCCGCTGTGGGGGGGGGGAGGAGGGTGTTGGGGTGCTATTTGACTGTGGGAGGGAGGGAGGGAGGGTGGGGTGGGGGATTGTTGGGTAGGGGGGGGAGGGGATGTAGGACGTAAAAGGTTGTAGCATGCAAACTGCCCCCCCCCCCACCTCCCCACACACACACACCATCACACAATACACACACAAGCACAACCACACCCATATATATAGCAAGACTGCCAAACACACAAACACACCAACCATTCTGCTGCTTCCCGACCTGACAGCCCTCGCTGCTGGCTGTCTCCCCAGCACCAGGTGCAAGGTGCAAGGTGCAAGGTGCAAGGTGCAAGGTGCAAGGTACAAGGTACAAGGTGCAAGGTGCAAGGTAAGCCAGCTCTCGCCAGCTTTCCCAACCTCAAGAAACTGTCGTATTAGAGTGTGCCCTAACCTAACCAACCAGAACCCACGGACATAAACTAGTTGACACGTTTGACACGTCAGAGAGGGCCACAAGCTCCCACAGGCCACAGTGGGGGCCACAAGCTCCCACAGGCCACAGAGGGGACCACAAGCTCCCACAGGCCACAGAGGGGACCACAAGCTCCCACAGGCCACAGTGGGGGCCACAAGCTCCCACAGGCCACAGAGGGGACCACAAGCTCCCACAGGCCACAGTGGGGGCCACAAGCTCCCACAGGCCACAGAGGGGACCACAAGCTCCCACAGGCCACAGTGGGGGCCACAAGCTCCCACAGGTCACAGAGGGGACCACAAGCTCCCACAGGTCACAGTGGGGGCCACAAGCTCCCACAGGCCACAGAGGGGACCACAAGCTCCCACAGGCCACAGTGGGGGCCACAAGCTCCCACAGGTCACAGAGGGGACCACAAGTTCCCACAGGTCACAGTGGGGGCCACAAGCTCCCACAGGCCACAGTGGGGGCCACAAGCTCCCACAGGCCACAGTGGGGGCCACAAGCTCCCACAGGCCACAGAGGGGACCACAAGCTCCCACAGGCCACAGTGGGGGCCACAAGCTCCCACAGGCCACAGAGGGGGCCACAAGCTCCCACAGGCCACAGAGAGGGCCACAAGCTCCCACAGGTCACAGAGGGGGCCACAAGCTCCCACAGGTCACAGAGAGTGCCACAAGCTCCCACAGGCCACAGAGAGGGCCACAAACTCCCACAGGCCACAGTGGGGCGCCACAAGCTCCCACAGGCCACAGTGGGGGCCACAAGCTCCCACAGGCCACAGAGGGGACCACAAGCTCCCACAGGCCACAGTGGGGGCCACAAGCTCCCACAGGCCACAGAGGGGGCCACAAGCTCCCACAGGCCACAGAGAGGGCCACAAGCTCCCACAGGTCACAGAGGGGGCCACAAGCTCCCACAGGTCACAGAGAGTGCCACAAGCTCCCACAGGCCACAGAGAGGGCCACAAACTCCCACAGGCCACAGAGAGGGCCACAGGCCATAGAGGGGGCCACAAGCTCCCACAGGCCACAGAGAGGGCCACAAGCTCCCACAGGCGAGGGCCACAAGTTCCCACAGGCCACAGAGAGGGCCACAAGCTCCCACAGGCCACAGAGAGGGCCACAAGCTCCCACAGGCCACAAGCTCCCACAGGCCACAGAGAGGGCCACAAGCTCCCACAGGCCACAAGCTCCCACAGGCCACAGAGAGGGCCACAGGCCACAGAGGGGGCCACAAGCTCCCACAGGCCACAGAGAGGGCCACAGGCCACAGAGGGGGCCACAAGCTCCCACAGGCCACAGAGAGGGCCACAGGCCACAGAGGGGGCCACAAGCTCCCACAGGCCACAGAGGGGAACACGACCTCCGACAGAGACATCACTACTACATAGTGTGGGACTGACAGCCAAATATTAACGCATTTGTAATCATATAAATTCATAGCGCCAATGTTTTGCAACTACTTTGTACATTTTCTGTGATATACACAAGCTTTAATTATGGTGCTGGGAGCCGGTCCGCGCTGCTGACTGCTGGGAGCCGGTCCCCGCTGCTGACTGCTGGGAGCCGGTCCCCGCTGCTGACTGGTGGGAGCCGGGCCCCGCTGCTGACTGCTGGGAGCCGGGCCCCGCTGCTGACTGCTGGGAGCCGGGCCCCGCTGCTGACTGCTGGGAGCCGGTCCCCGCTGCTGACTGCTGGGAGCCGGGCCCCGCTGCTGACTGCTGGGAGCCGGGCCCCGCTGCTGACTGCTGGGAGCCGGTCCCCGCTGCTGACTGCTGGGAGCCGGTCCCCGCTGCTGACTGGTGGGGGGCAGCTAGGGGGGGGCCCAAATTAACAGACCTGCACATCTAATTCTAAATACGTGTGTAACTGCGGGAAACAATAAATGCGCTTTGTTAATTTGTTCAATGAATTCTAACTTTTTTTACTTACTAAATTTTTTCTTTATTAACATTCATATTTTTTTTTAATACAGGTAAATTGGCATGATGTACATTCGTGCATGACAAAAGTCAGTATTAACATTCACACGCGTAATTAAATAATCAATTTCTGGTGTCTCCGTGTAAATAACCGCTCGCACTCTCCAGCATAAAGTGAAATTCTTCAGAAAAATACATGATTATTGGCGCAATATTATTCATAATAACCTAAAGTTCTCTGAATAAGGTCAAAATACAAAAATATAATTTCAGTTATTTAATAATAATTATAATTTTATGCTGTATAAGATGTGTGGGTGGCGAGCCGGAGTTCTCAGGTGATAAGTGAGAGTCTCCGCGTGTTAAAACACTAGCAGCGTTCTCAGGTCACAAGTGAGAGTCTCCGCGTGTTAAAACACTAGCCGCGTTCTCAGGTCACAAGTGAGAGTCTCCGCGTGTTAAAACACTAGCCGCGTTCTCAGGTCACAAGTGAGAGTCTCCGCGTGTTAAAACACTAGCCGCGTTCTCAGGTCACAAGTGAGAGTCTCCGCGTGTTAAAACACTGGACGCGTTCTCAGGTCACAAGTGAGAGTCTCCGCGTGTTAAAACACTAGCCGCGTTCTCAGGTCACAAGTGAGAGTCTCCGCGTGTTAAAACACTGGACGCGTTCTCAGGTCACAAGTGAGAGTCTCCGCGTGTTAAAACACTGGACGCGTTCTCAGGTCACAAGTGAGAGTCTCCGCGTGTTAAAACACTAGCCGCGTTCTCAGGTCACAAGTGAGAGTCTCCGCGTGTTAAAACACTGGACGCGTTCTCAGGTCACAAGTGAGAAAAATGTTATAGGTCCGGGTGACATTTATTGTGAGTGATTGTTGCCAATATGGTGAGGGAGGCGTGGCAACTGTGAGGTCGGGTCATTCGTCTCCCTTGGCGTACACTTTACAACTAACTGTAAAGAATAGTCTCAGCTCACTCTACTAAGCAATATTACGGATTTAAGCATTATGAATATGAATCTTGGGATCACTCTTGCTGAATCGCTTGGTTATGGCCTGTGTGTGTGTTACATACAGCTGGCATGGTACTTGTAGGTACTTGTAGAACTAAGTAACATTAGGGAGCAACATTCAGATCTCTCAGTAACCGGAAGCTGCGGAAAATCAGCATTAAACTCCGGGTGAGATTGTTGTTGATTTGGAATGTCGACGGATCAGAAATCACATAGAATCAGCCACAAAAAATAATTGTCATGATTTTAAAATGACAAAGACTTTTCTGATACCAAAACCCAACCACTTGGGCTGGACGGTAGAGCGACGGTCTCGCTTCATGCAGGTCGGCGTTCAATCCCCGATCGTCTAAGTGGTTGGGAACCATTCCTTCCCTCCCCCCGTCCCATCCCAAATCCTTATCCTGACCTCTTCCAAGTGCTATATAGTCGTAATGGCTTGGCGCTTTCTCCTGATAATACCCTCTTCTGATACCAGCGACCTATGGAATTGCAAGCCTATACCTGATTTAGTAGCACAAGCATTCCCGTACACGGCCACTCTCCACCAATCCAAGTAGTCTTCTGCACGACATATCTTGGTGGAAACTTTTACCAATGGAATATCCTTTAGCCGTTAATAAATGAGACCGTCCAATGAATAAGCCAGTTTTGGGCGCGAGTTATTATGACATGATTAAGCCATGTTCAGTATAGCTTGGGTAAGAGGCACACACACACACACACCGTGTATGTGTGTGTGTGTGTGTGTACTCACCTAGTTGTGTTTGCGGGGGTTTAGCTCTGGCTGTTTGTGTGTGTGTGTGTGTGTGTGTGTGTATTCACCTAGTTGTGTTTGCGGGGGTTGAGCTTTGCTCTTTCGGCCCGCCTCTCAACTGTCAATCAACTGTTTACTAACTATTTTTTTCCACACCACACACACACACACACACACACACCAGGAAGCAGCCCGTGACAGCTGACTAACTCCCAGGTACCTATTTACTGCTAGATAACAGGGGCATTCAGGGTGAAAGAAACTTTGCCCATTTGTTTCTGCCTGGTGCAGTGCGGGAATCGAACCCGCGCCACAGAATTACGAGTCCTGCGCGCTATCCACCAGGCTACCAGGCTCCAGGTGTGTTATTACCTAAGTGTAGTTACAGGATGAGAGCTACGCTCGTGGTGTCCCGTTTTCCCAGCACTCTTTGTCATATAACGCTTTGAAACTACTGACGGTCTTGACCTCCACCACCTTCTCCCCTAACTTGTTCCAACCGTCTACCACTCTGTTTGCGAAAGTGAATTTTCTTATATTTCTTCGGCATCTGTGTTTAGCTAGTTTATATATATGACCTCTTGTTCTTAAAGTTCCAGGTCTCAGGAAATCTTCCCTATCGATTTTATCAATTCCTGTTACTATTTTGTATGTAGTGATCATATCACCTCTTTTTCTTCTGTCTTCTAGTTTTGGCATATTTAATGCCTCTAACCTCTCCTCGTAGCTCTTGCCCTTCAGTTCTGGGAGCCACTTAGTAGCGTGTCTTTGCACCTTTTCCAGTTTGTTGATGTGCTTCTTAAGATATGGGCACCACACAACTGCTGCATATTCTAGCTTTGGCCTAACAAAAGTCGTGAACAATTTCTTTAGTATATCACCATCCATGTATTTAAAAGCAATTCTGAAGTTAGAAAGCATGGCATAGGCTCCTCGCACAATATTCTTTATGTGGTCCTCAGGTTATAGTTTTCTATCTAGAACCACCCCTAGATCTCTTTCTTTATCAGAATTCTTTAAAGATCTCTCACATAATATATAGGTTGTGTGGGGTCTATGTTCTCCTATTCCACATTCCATAACATGGCATTTATTAACATTAAATTCCATTTGCCAAGTGGCGCTCCATGTACTTATTTTGTCCAGGTCTTCTTGAAGGGCATGACAATCATCTAAGTTTCTTATCCTTCCTATTATCTTAGCATCATCAGCAAACATGTTCATATAATTCTGTATACCAACTGGTAGATCAATTATGTAGACAATAAACATCACTGGTGCAAGGACTGAACCCTGTGGTACTCCACTTGTGATATTTCTCCAGTCCGATACATTGCCTCTGATCACAGCCCTCATTTTTCTATCAGTCAGAAAATTTTTCATCCATGTTAGAAGCGTACCTGTCACTCCTCCAATATTTTCCAGTTTCCAGAACAACCTCTTATGTGGAACTCTGTCGAAAGCCTTTTTTAGGTCCAGATAGATGCAGTCAACCCAACCATCTCTTTCCTGTGTGTGTGTGTGTGTGTGTGTGTGTGTGTGTGTGTGTGTGTGTGTGTGTGTGTGTGTGTGTGTGTGTGTTCATACCGAAAGCATCATGGTCTCTTTGTGAGACACACGTAACATATACTGTTCTTTAAATGTAAAAACAAGCAAAACTCAAAGTGAGAGAAGCGAGCAAGGTGGGCAGCGATGATGGCTAATATCGGTCCCTAACACGTGTCGCCTCCTGGAAAACTACCTCCCAAACTTTTTGATGAGTTTAAGTGCCCTGGGAATACTCCGATGCTCGACGAGTCAGCCAGCAGGAGGGAGGGAGGGAGGGAGGGAGGGGGATGAGAGGAGGGGAGAAACGAGGGAAGGTTAACTTACATGGAGAAAGAAGTTGGAAGTTCCTTCTTCCTCGGGGTTCAACTTCCTCGTTGAACCCCGAGGAAGAGGAGCAGGAAACTGAGAATAGAAGGACACATCAACATAAGACCTTCGGAACATAAGAACATAAGAGTTAAGGAAACTGCAGAAGGCCTATTGACCCATAGGTGGCAGCTCCTGTTAATATCCACCCAAACTAGGTAGGAAAGCACCTTAGTAGACTATGTACGGTGGAAAGAGAGGTGCAGGAGAAAACATAAATGAGAGGGGTTAGGAATGGGGATGACCTGTAATAATGGTGGCGTAGTAAAGATGGTTAAAGTGATGTTTATAGTGTGTAGTGAAGGACAGTGATGAAGAGTGTTTATGAGACAGAAAAGGAAGAGGGTGGGAGATATAGGGAAGTAGAGGGGATGTTGGGGGTGAGGGAAGGAGAATGGGGAGGACAGAGGGAATAAAGTGGGGGGATAAGAAAGAGAGATGAGAGAGAGGGACCAATTTGGAGATAGATGGGAGAGGGGAAGAGAAAAGGGAGGGGGGGGGGGGGTGACAGACATAAAATTAGAATATTTGTAGTTTATATGTTACCAGTTGGAGAGAGCAGGCTACAATAACTTGTTGACCAGACTACACACCACAGGAAGGTGAAGGGACGACGACGTTTCGGTCCGTCCTGGACCATTCCCAAGTCGATTGTGAGAATGGTCCAGGACGAACCGAAACGTCGTCGTCCCTTCACCTTCTAGTGTGTGGTGTGGTCAACATACTTTAGCCACGTTATTGTGACTCATCGCCTCCACAATAACTTGTCTGAAAATCAGACCCACAACTGAAAACAGAGTGACGATGTTTCGGTCCTGGACCCTTGACAATGTTCCAGGACGGAACGAAACGTCCTCAGTTTTTACTTTTCAGATTTGTGTTGGATGTCTAGACAAAATTAAAATTATTTATGGCGTCTTTATGACGTGGTGGCAGCTGGCACATTGTGCTGCCTGGAACACCACGGCTCACCCGTCACCCATCACACCAAAATTGGTGATTTAAGTTCAGCTCATCGAAAATATACGATTGAGTAATTGGTCCCGTCCGTTTGTGTTTCTGTGCATACAGGTATGCTGTGGTATATATATGCTGTGGGATATATGGGAATGATGGCTTTTTCTGTTATCAGTTAAGGAAAAATATATTGTTGGTGTTATACCTTAATTCAAAGTATGCAAATAATTTTGTTTTACTTTCTCTGATAACCCATAATAAAGCTCGATCAATTATTATTGTGCAATTAAGGTCCACTTTTACTGGACTTTTAATTCAATTATTACATTTATATAAAGAACATTTTCATCGTTACATGTAATACAAAATTAATTCTTTTAAATTGTTATTTTTTATAAATTATTTTTAAAATAAATAAATCAGTTTTAATGTTAACTACCGCACTAATCCATCTCTGTGCCACACTGAGTATCCTTATGGCACACTGATCCATCTCTGTGTTACACTGATCCATCCCTGTGTTACTCTGATCCATCTCTGTGTTACTCTGATCCATCCCTGTGCCACACTGATCCATCCCTGTGTCACACTGATCCATTCCTGTGCCACACTGATCCATCCCTGTGTCACACACTGATCTATCCCTGTTACACTGATCCATCCCTGTGTCACACTGATCCATCCCTGTGCCACACTGATCCCCCCCCCTGTGTCACACTGATCCATCCCTGTGTCACACTGATCCATCCCTGTCACACTGATCCATCCCTGTGTCACACTGATCCCCCCTGTGTCACACTGATTCCCCCCCTGTGTCACACTGATCCATCCCTGTGTCACACTGACCCCCCCTGTGTCACACTGATCCATCCCTGTGTCACACACTGATCCATCCCTGTGTTACACTGATCCATCCCTGTGTCACACTGATCCATCCCTGTGCCACACTGATCCCCCCCTGTGTCACACTGATCCCGCCCTGTGTCACACTGATCCATCCCTGTGTCACACTGATCCATCCCTGTGTCACACTGATCCCCCCCTGTGCCACACTGATTCCCCCCCCTGTGTCACACTGATCCATCCCTGTGTCACACTGACCCCCCCCTGTGCCACACTGATCCATCCCTGTGCCACACTGATCCCCCCCTGTGTCACACTGACCCCCCCCTGTGCCACACTGATCCATCCCTGTGCCACACTGATCCCCCCCCCTGTGTCACACTGACCCCCCCCCCCCTGTGCCACACTGATCCATCCCTGTGCCACACTGATCCACCACTCTTCACCTCGTGTCCAGCAGGCAGCCATCCTGCCTACAGTCACTCAGGCCGGGGTCCAGGAGACCCGCTATCAGTCAGCGCGGCTCCTCCTGGCTGAAGATTAGGAATTCGCCGGATAATTACCTAAGCTAATTGAATTATTCCTTGAATGTTCCCTGGCTGGTGCCACTGGCTGTAGCAGGGGGGGGGGGAGTGGTGACTGGTGGACGGGGTGGTGATTGTGGTGGAGGGTAGTTGATGGAGTGGAGGGGGTGGTTGATGAAGTGGTGGTGGTGGTGGTGGTGGTGGAGGGGTGGTTGATAGTGGTAGTGGAGGGGTGGTGGGGTGGTGGTGGTGATGGTGGTGATGGTGGTGATGGTGGTGGTGGTGGTGGGGTGGTTGTGGTGGTGGTGGTTGTGGTGGTGGTGGTGGTGGTGGTGGTGGTGGTGATGGTGGTGATGGTGGTGGCGGTGGTGGCGGTGGTGGTGGAGGGGTGGTTGTGGTTGTGGTTGTGGTGGTAGTGGTGGTGGTGGTGGAGGGGTTGTGGTGGTGGTGGTGGTGGAGGGGCTGTGGTGGCGGTGGTGATGGTGGTGGTGGTGGTGGTGGTGGTGGTGGTGGTGGTGGTGGCGGTGGTGGTGGTGGTGGTGGTGGTGGTGGTGGTGGTGGTGGTGGTTGTGGTGGTGGTGGTGGCGGTGGCGGTGGTGGCGGTGGCGGTGGTGGTGGTGGTGGCAACAGGGTACATGGGCACATGGACCTTCTATACACAACATACATTACAGTCTCTGTAACTATGATCTTTGGGGCCAGGGTTTCCCAACGTTCAGAGATAAAATTTTCCGACTGAACCAGTCACCAATTATCATATTACTTTAATCTTTCGAGGTGTTACTGCTGATATATTATGTACATAATAACTCAAGAGGCAATCAGTTTCCTAACTTGCAAGATGCAGAGCATATGACAACTTCTTCTTTAATGACGCAAGATGAATATTAAATTTCCCAGCAAACTAAATCTGAACAAGGAATTCGAGTCAGTTCCTATTTAAAGGCAGCGTCAACAGCTATCGGTTTTCACTCGCTTCGTCGCATCTCAGACGGAGAGAAATGTTTTGCATCGGTTTCAGTTGTGAGAGGCAGTGGAGCGGAGACTGAGTTATCTGGGAGCGCTGCCGCTGTCTAGTGCTCCTCTGCAACGGTACCTTCACACACGGAAACAAGCGTATGGTGCACTTCTGCGCACCTTACACACACACACACACACACACACACACACACACACACACACACACACACACACACACACACGCACGCACGCACACACACACACACACACACACACACACACACACACACACATCAAATTACGCTTACAAAACACACAAGTCTTTAGTTATATAGAAGATATAAATATGATATATTGAAATAATAGAAAATTCAACATGGCAAAGAATTCAAGAGCTTCTATACCAATTAATTACATGTTCAGTAGACTCTCAGACCAGCAGTGACACCGCCTGGACCCCGTGTTCACTCTCAGACCAGCAGTGACACCGTCTGGATCACGTGTTCACTCTTAGACCAGCAGTGACACCGTCTGGACCACGTGTTCACTCTCAGACCAGCTGTGACACCGTCTGGACCCCGTGTTCACTCTCAGACCAGCAGTGACACCGTCTGGACCACGTGTTCACTCTCAGACCAGCAGTGACACCGTCTGGACCCCGTGTTCACTCTCAGACCAGCAGTGACACCGTCTGGACCCCGTGTTCACTCTCAGACCAGGTGTGACACCGTCTGGACCACATGTTCACTCTCAGACCAGGTGTGACACCGTCTGGACCACGTGTTCCCTCGTCCCACCTCATTTGTTCCAGTAATAATCACCAGTTGTGTACATGTTAAATATGATAAACACCTGTGCAGGAGAAACATTACCATCAGATCAATATAGGTGCATGAGCAGTGGTGGGCGCAGGAACAGGTGTACAAGCAAGACTCACCTGTCAGCCACAGGGTTGTAAGGAAGCACTTCTTCAGTGTAATAGTGACCAAGTGGCGTGACTTGGGAGGGGAGGTAGTTAAGGCTAACTCAATACGTAGTTGAAGAGTATTTATGATAAGAAACAAGAATCTTGGAAATCTTTACAACAGGCGCCTAATGTTGTTATTCTGTCTGATGTTTTACAGTGTGAATTCAAAGTGGATGTGTAATACACATTGTTCGGACAGGCTTTACCTACACAAAGAATTGGATAGAAGCCTTTAATTGTTAATTAACAACAGATACACGAACAGCGAAGTCAACACCCATGTCAGAAGATATATAAAAACTGGTACAACAGAGAACAACAAGCACAACAGCAAACATCCCCTCCCATAAAACTCTATTACAAATCCACACTATAAAACAGGAGAAAGAATAATCAAAAATATAATTTCAAGTGATGCGACACCGACAACCCCAGTCCAAAACTTGCACTTCATTATTTACCACCAAACAAAAAGAACTGTTGATTTAATATTCAAGAAGAGCCCAAATAAACAATACAACCATCTCCAAAAAGCAAAGGTGGTATACCAGTTTACACGCGGCCAATGGCGGATGTCACCTTCCATCGACCTATATTGGTATGACCATCACAACCTTCCAGGAAGACTACAAGCTGGTGCACCTAAAACCACAAGCAAAGTGAACATAACACGACACCCTCTAGGAACATGCTAGTAGATAATACAAAACTCCTGGAAGCTTTACTTTTAACATTAAAAAGACCCACCTTAAATATACAGAATAACGAATTGGCTTCCTTGCCAACACTGAGACCCAGACCTCACCAAACATCTCCAGATAATGACGCCTCTACACAGGTCTCTACGCCCACTACTTTTACCCAATGTTGGATTGGACCTACCCCCCCCCCTCCCTTTCCCTATATTAATTGACCCTATCGTCCTTAACTTATGTTTGACTGCCCCTTCACCTCACTACTCCGTTCACTTTCACATGTGCATTTAACCAATAAGTGAACATCATATGTTCCCGTTACGGGATATTCATGCCCGTGCCACCTCTTGGGTGGCTTAATCTTCATCAATCATCATATGTTCATTCTTTACCTGAAGATGTTCTAGGGAGAAACGAAACGTTGTAGGAAATATATCCTTCCATAATTACAAGAGTTTCCGTGCCATGAATTTTGGTAATTTGTTTAATATTGATACTAAAAAATAATAAGAAGAATCGAAAAATTAACTATAAGATCATCAACTCCAGGTCAACAACTTTATATATATATATATATATATATATATATATATATATATATATATATATATATATATATATATATATATATATATATATATATATATATATATATATATATATATATTTGTAATATCTATACATAAAACAGAAGGTAAACATAAGTCATTCATGGCGACTTACTTGTTTAATGACAAAGAAGAAAATCCCAAACTACACACCAAGATGCCACTCGTCTTTCTCTGTGTTTGTGTGGTGTGTGTATGTGATCCGTCCTCTAGTAGGCCCTGGTGGGAATTATGGCACGACAGAGGGCGGCAGGTGGCAGTCTCCCACAGGGATTGAGCTCATGCAACATTCAGTTCAGGAGGGAAGCCGTCCAGGGCCGACATGCTGCCGTCGGCAGGCAAGACAGCCGTGCTTTTTGGTTACAGCCACAAGGTAGGCTGTCCGTAGAGCGCGATATCTCAGTGACACCAGGGATATATATATATATATATATATATATATATATATATATATATATATATATATATATATATATATATGTATATATATATATATATATATATATATATATATATATACACATACATAAACGGAATGTAAGTCGTAAAAGGTTTGCTTTCTTTTCATCACACTAAAGATTTATCTTTGTGCTTTTACTACAGACGTCATAAAGCCGGGTGATAAATGATGAGAACCACACCTGGTGCAACACAGAGTGATGATCTTACTTGGAGTGACTTGTGGGAGTTCTTCTGCTGCCCAAGCCCGGTCTGGGCCCCAGGGTTGACTTGTGACTGCTTGATCCAACAGATTGTTGCTTGGAGCGGCTGGTAGGCCGACATATCCACTATAATCGGATGTACGGCACTTTTTATAGCAAACTGTTTCGTGTTTCATAAAGACGTTCACTGTTGTTCCGGCAATATTTCTTATGTTTGCCGAGGTTATTTGTACAGTGATCTCTGATTGTGCCTATGGCACCTCTACTCATCATTCTCTCTATTCTGCATTTCCTACCATATCGTTCGTTCCTGCATGTTATTTTACTGTGTAAATTTGGGAGCTGGTCTTCCAGTATTTTCCATGTATATATTATGTCATATTCCTTTCGTCCACTTTTTAAAGAGTAAGTTCAATAGTATGAGTATTATGATGTGATCACTTGATTTAAAGGTTCTCATAATCCATCCTGTCATTTTCCTGGCTGACGCAATATTTGATAGGTTATATTTCCTGACCGGCTGATCGGTCAGTGATCTACCGGTCATATAATAATGATCCACCCCCGGTGGAACGAAGAGTCCACCCCCGGTGGAACGAAGAGTCCACCCCCGGTGGAACGAAGAGTCCACCCCCCGGTGGAACGAAGAGTCCACCCCCGGTGGAACGAAGAGTCCACCCCCCGGTGGAACGAAGAGTCCACCCCCGGTGGAACGAAGAGTCCACCCCCGGTGGAACGAAGAGTGTAACATAGGGAGGGACAAGAGGACAACACATGGAGGTCAGTGCCCCATATGCTGTCCGTTGTGACAACTGGCGAGGGCGGCCTGGATGACTGCCGTGGACCCCAGCCCGGTGATCCCTTGAGCCAGCACATGGTGCACTAAGTGTACACATATCACACCCACAGACATAAGGTGCATTAAGTGTACATACACACACACACGATCACACGAAACATGTCAATGTTTGCGGATGACGCAAAATTAATGAGAAGAGTTGTGACAGACGAGGATTGTAGGATCCTCCAAGAGGACTTAAACAGGTTGCAGAGATGGGCAGGGAAATGACTACTGGAGTTTAACACCAGTAAATGTAAAGTTATGGAAATGGGATCAAGTGACAAGAGACCAAAGGGACAGTACACAATGAAGGGGAACAGCCTACCTGTAACGATTCGAGAAAGAGACCTGGGAGTGGATGTGACACCTAATCTAACTCCTGAGGCACATATAAATAGGATAACGACAGCAGCGTACTCTACACTGGCGAAAATTAGAACATCATTCAGAAACCTAAATGAGGAGGCTTTTAGGGCGCTTTACACTGCCTACGTGAGACCCGTCTTAGAGTATGCCGCGCCATCATGGAGCCCCCACCTGAAGAAACACATGAAGAAACTGGAGAAGGTTCAGAGGTTTGCGACGAGGCTTGTCCCAGAGTTACGAGGGATGGGATATGAAGAGCGTCTGAAGGAACTGAACCTTACGACACCAGAGAAAAGAAGGGAGAGAGGAGATATGATAGGGACATATAAAATACTCAGGGGAATTGACAAAGTGGAAATAGATGAAATGTTCACACGTAATAATAACAGAACGAGGGGACATGGGTGGAAACTGGAAACTCAGATGAGTCACAGAGATGTTAGGAAGTTTTCTTTTAGCGTGAGAGTAGTGGAAAAATGGAATGCACTTGGGGAACAGGTTGTGGAAGCAAATACTATTCATACTTTTAAAACTAGGTATGATAGGGAAATGGGACAGGAGTCATTGCTGTAAACAACCGATAGCTGGAAAGGCGGGATCCAAGAGTCAATGCTCGATCCTGCAAGCACAAATAGGTGAGTACAAATAGGTGAGTACAGACCGAAGAGGCAAAGCTCAACCCCAGCAAGCACAACTAGGTGAGTACACCCACACAAGTCTAAGTTGCTAGAGCTCTCTCTTCTGCTTTGTGGAGGTCTCCACAGTTGCTGAGTCGCAAGCTACCAAAAATAAATATAGATATATATCCCATGAGACCTTCACGGGTTGAAAATAAGTCACACTAAAATGTTCGAAATTCCTTGCATTTTTTCCTAATATTTAGGCGCTGAGCACGTAATTTGTCAAAGAATAGAATTAATGTCGTAACATTTATATATAAAATACTGTAATTTTGTTTTAGTAAAGCGTAGCCAGAAGAGGAAACATTAAAGCCAAATGTGAGATATTATTTACATTTAAACATGAATGATGTTTCAAAATAAAATTTCCTTTTTAAAGTGTGAAAAAGAATGAATTCACATAAATTTACGAATTGCTACATTTAGAACCAAATTGCAGCAATAATAGTCGAATAACTCAAATATTCTCGTCTCTCTCTCTTTTTTGTGTAACTTAGACTAGGAATCATTAGGTATGTCATCGAGGATCCTAGTGAAACTGCATGCCAGAGCTGTTATCCTACATCAGCTCATCTGAAGCCTGCCCCTAGAGACTTATTTATTGCACAAGATTATTACTTGTGTCCATTAGGAATTAACTAGCATTAATGTTAAGTAACTATCATATATGGAATACTCAGTGTGACGAGAGAGAGAATCAATAGGCGTAAGTATTGATGATAGAAGTGAACACCCACCCTGCTCGACCAGCGTGTATATATATATATATATATATATATATATATATATATATATATATATATATATATATATATATATATATATATATATATATATATGCAAGACACTCATAAATATAAATAGTCTGTATAAAGCACGAATTTCGCATTTAAATCGTTTTATTACCATTAAAATTGTAAATTTTTAAATTAGCCATCATTCCTTTTCTGAACAGTATAATTTTTATTTAAATTTTAGAATGATTATATTTACGAGATGTTCTCCCCACACATTGAAAACTTTTAAGCGATCACATGACCATGACAACAGTAGCCTGGGAGGCAGGTGTGTTGAGTAGCCTGGGAGGCAGGTGTGTTGAGTAGCCTGGGAGGCTGGTGTGTTGAGTAGCCTGGGAGGCAGGTGTGTTCAGTAGCCTGGGAGGCTGGTGTGTTGAGTAGCCTGGGAGGCTGGTGTGTTGAGTAGCCTGGGAGGCTCGTGGGTTGAGTAGCCTGGGAGGCTGGTGTGTTGAGTAGCCTGGGAGGCAGGTGTGTTGAGTAGCCTGGGAGGCTGGTGTGTTGAGTAGCCTGGGAGGCTCGTGTGTTGAGTAGCCTGGGAGGCTGGTGTGTTGAGTAGCCTGAGAGGCTGGTGTGTTGAGTAGCCTGGGAGGCTGGTGTGTTGAGTAGCCTGGGAGGCTGGTGTGTTGAGTAGCCTGGGAGGCTGGTATGTTGAGTAGCCTGGTAGGCTCGTGTGTTGAGTAGCCTGGGAGGCTGGTGTGTTGAGTAGCCTGGGAGGCAGGTGTGTTGAGTAGCCTGGGAGGCTGGTGTGTTGAGTAGCCTGGGAGGCTGGTGTGTTGAGTAGCCTGGTAGGCTGGTGTGTTGAGTAGCCTGGGAGGCTGGTGTGTTGAGTAGCCTGGGAGGCTGGTGTGTTGAGTAGCCTGGGAGGCTGGTGTGTTGAGTAGCCTGGGAGGCTGGTGTGTTGAGTAGCCTGGTAGGCTGGTGTGTTGAGTAGCCTGGTAGGCTCGTGTGTTGAGTAGCCTGGGAGGCTGGTGTGTTGAGTAGCCTGGGAGGCTGGTGTGTTGAGTAGCCTGGGAGGCTGGTGTGTTGAGTAGCCTGGGAGGCAGGTGTGTTGAGTAGCCTGGGAGGCTGGTGTGTTGAGTAGCCTGGTAGGCTGGTGTGTTGAGTAGCCTGGTAGGCTGGTGTGTTGAGTAGCCTGGGAGGCTCGTGTGTTGAGTAGCCTGGGAGGCAGGTGTGTTGAGTAGCCTGGGAGGCTGGTGTGTTGAGTAGCCTGGGAGGCAGGTGTGTTCAGTAGCCTGGGAGGCTGGTGTGTTGAGTAGCCTGGGAGGCTGGTGTGTTGAGTAGCCTGGGAGGCTCGTGGGTTGAGTAGCCTGGGAGGCTGGTGTGTTGAGTAGCCTGGGAGGCAGGTGTGTTGAGTAGCCTGGGAGGCTGGTGTGTTGAGTAGCCTGGGAGGCTCGTGTGTTGAGTAGCCTGGGAGGCTGGTGTGTTGAGTAGCCTGGGAGGCTGGTGTGTTGAGTAGCCTGGGAGGCTGGTGTGTTGAGTAGCCTGGGAGGCTGGTGTGTTGAGTAGCCTGGGAGGCTGGTATGTTGAGTAGCCTGGTAGGCTCGTGTGTTGAGTAGCCTGGGAGGCTGGTGTGTTGAGTAGCCTGGGAGGCAGGTGTGTTGAGTAGCCTGGGAGGCTGGTGTGTTGAGTAGCCTGGGAGGCTGGTGTGTTGAGTAGCCTGGTAGGCTGGTGTGTTGAGTAGCCTGGGAGGCTGGTGTGTTGAGTAGCCTGGGAGGCTGGTGTGTTGAGTAGCCTGGGAGGCTGGTGTGTTGAGTAGCCTGGGAGGCTGGTGTGTTGAGTAGCCTGGTAGGCTGGTGTGTTGAGTAGCCTGGTAGGCTCGTGTGTTGAGTAGCCTGGGAGGCTGGTGTGTTGAGTAGCCTGGGAGGCTGGTGTGTTGAGTAGCCTGGGAGGCTGGTGTGTTGAGTAGCCTGGGAGGCAGGTGTGTTGAGTAGCCTGGGAGGCTGGTGTGTTGAGTAGCCTGGTAGGCTGGTGTGTTGAGTAGCCTGGTAGGCTGGTATGTTGAGTAGCCTGGGAGGCTCGTGTGTTGAGTAGCCTGGGAGGCAGGTGTGTTGAGTAGCCTGGGAGGCTGGTGTGTTGAGTAGCCTGGGAGGCTGGTGTGTTGAGTAGCCTGGGAGGCAGGTGTGTTGAGTAGCCTGGGAGGCTGGTGTGTTGAGTAGCCTGGGAGGCTGGTGTGTTGAGTAGCCTGGGAGGCTGGTGTGTTGAGTAGCCTGGGAGGCTGGTGTGTTGAGTAGCCTGGTAGGCTGGTGTGTTGAGTAGCCTGGGAGGCTGGTGGGTTGAGTAGCCTGGGAGGCTGGTGTGTTCAGTAGCCTGGGAGGCTGGTGTGTTGAGTAGCCTGGGAGGCTGGTGTGTTGAGTAGCCTGGTAGGCTGGTGTGTTGAGTAGCCTGGGAGGCTGGTGGGTTGAGTAGCCTGGGAGGCTGGTGTGTTGAGTAGCCTGGGAGGCTGGTGTGTTGAGTAGCCTGGGAGGCTGGTGTGTTGAGTAGCCTGGTAGGCTGGTGTGTTGAGTAGCCTGGGAGGCAGGTGTGTTGAGTAGCCTGGGAGGCTGGTGTGTTCAGTAGCCTGAGGGATGCAGATGTGTTCCACAGTGTGTGTGAGTGTGGTAGCAGGTGTGGTGTGTTGAGGTGGGAGGCACGTTAACAACACGTGATTACATCGTGGCACTGCCCACTGCCCCGTTGTTTAAATCCCTTCACTAATGCTGACAAATTGGGATCCAAACAACAGTCAGGGTTTGACGGCGATTATCCAAACTTAGCATCATTCCTGCGCAACGAAGCATTTTGTAATTGTTTACATGGAAGGTAATCGGTTCCAGTCTGTAAATGGCAGTATTTATTTAGTGTTATCGCGAAACCTTATCTAAGCCAGACTACTCTTCTTGGTCAGGGGGCCAGATTCGCGAAGCAGTTACGCAAGTTCTTACGAACGTGTACATCTTTCATCAATCTTTGACGGCTTTGGTTACATTTATTAAACAGTTTACAAGCTTGAAAACTTCCCAATCAACTGTTGCTATTCTTATAAACAGCCTCTTGGTGCTTCGGAGCTCATTAACTGTTTAATAATTGTAAACAAAGCCGCCAAAGATTAAGAAAAGATGTATAGGTTCGTAAGTGCTTGCGTAACTGCTTGGTGAATGTGGCCCCCGGTGTAGTAAACAATGGTGGTGACCTGCGCACCGTGGCCGGCTGTTACCTTACCTTGTGGGGCCGGCTGATGCATCTGGATGCCCCATTTGTCCTTGTCTACGGTTTGCAGCTGATCTCTTAAGACTCAAATAATTGATTCATAAATCATTCTCCTAAAGTCTATCAGTCTTTGTCCGAATTTTACCTCTTTTTTTATAGAACTAAAGAGACTCTTTGAGGCTTCAGGGGGATTATATCTGTAATGCCGAACACAGAGACACGAGCTATAGTTTCCTCAGTCCACATTATCTCTTCTACGTTGTCTCAACAGCCTCCCCCCCCCCTCACCACACTGTCAGCAACCAAGGAGCTGGGATATGAGGACAAGGAGCTGGGATATGAGGACTAGGAGCTGGGATATGAGGACAAGGAACTGGGATATGAGGACAAGGAACTGGGATATGAGGACAAGGAACTGGGATATGAGGACAAGGAACTGGGATATGAGGACAAGGAACTGGGATATGAGGACAAGGAACTGGGATATGAGGACAAGGAGCTGGGATATGAGGACAAGGAGCTGGGATATGAGGACAAGGAGCTGGGATATGAGGACAAGGAACTGGGATATGAGGACAAGGAGGTGGGATATGAGGACAAGGAGCTGGGATGAGGACAAGGAACTGGGATATGAGGACAAGGAGCTGGGATATGAGGACAAGGAGGTGGGATATGAGGACAAGGAGCTGGGATATGAGGACAAGGAACTGGGATATGAGGACAAGGAGCTGGGATATGAGGACAAGGAACTGGGATATGAGAACAAGGAACTGGGATATGAGGACAAGGAACTGGGATATGAGGACAAGGAACTGGGATATGAGGACAAATAGCTGGGATATGAGGACAAGGAGCTGGGATATGAGGACAAGGAGCTGGGATATGAGGACAAGGAGGTGGGATATGAGGACAAGGAGCTGGGATATGAGGACAAGGAACTGGGATATGAGGACAAGGAGCTGTGATATGAGGACAAGGAGCTGGGATATGAGGACAAGGAGGTGGGATATGAGGACAAGGAACTGGGATATGAGGACAAGGAGCTGGGATATGAGGACAAGGAGCTGGGATATGAGGACAAGGAACTGGGATATGAGAACAAGGAACTGGGATATGAGGACAAGGAACTGGGATATGAGGACAAGGAACTGGGATATGAGGACAAGGAGCTGGGATATGAGGACAAGGAACTGGGATATGAGGACAAGGAACTGAGATATGAGGACAAAGAACTGGGATATGAGGACAATGAACTGGGATATGAGGACAAGGAACTGGGATATGAGGACAAGGAGCTGGTATATGAGGACAAGGAAATGGGATATGAGGACAAGGAACTTGTTGTAATCCACAAGTTAGTAGGAATTATTAGCTAGAGGATCATTACTACAACACTTAACGAATGATGATTGAAAGTACATGTAAGTAGACAGACTATGGATCACATATCTAAGAAAGGTCAATGGATTAAGACCGAAGCTGTTTAGCCAAATTAATAATTCCTGGAAAGAGGAATTATTCGTCGTCAGGCTTCTAGGAACAAGATTACCGCTCTAGGGATAAGGTTAATCTGATTATACCTTCCTCGAGAGGCGTGGTGAAATGTTTGAGGCCATGGTTGGCTAAAGGCAGTCTGGTTGTGGAAGTGGAACTAGCAAGTCCTCCGGGCTCTCCGTTTGCGGCAGCAGCGAAGTGTAGCAGACAGCTATGCGAGAGCCTGTTGTGATCTTAGTGACCAAGTTAAGTCTGCAGTATGTGAGTATTGAATGAAAGACTAACCGGGTGTGGAGCGTTGTAGTAATCATTCCGTATTAGGGACTTAGGCGGAAGTTACGAGTGTGGGTGGTGACCGCGGAGGTCAAGTGGTCTATGGGTATTGGAAGTGTATTGACCTAATAGAGTATGTTAATTAATACAGTATTATTTGTCAGAGTCTATTCTTTGTAATTAAATGACAAAACCCGACGGCCTTTTAAATAACTTCCATGTGTCCCTTCATAGTGTTCCTGGTTTGGTTGGTGAGGGAATGTTAGGGAATTGGTAGACGACATATTTGGTGGCAGCGCAAACAGGTTTTGGAACACTGTGCGAGATGAAGGAAGTGTGGTTCTGGTTTAGTTGGTGAGGGAATGTTCGGGAAATGGTAGACGTCGGGTTGTGGTGAGAATGGTGGTTACTAGACGGAGGAAAGAAGGGTCAGGTGAGACCAGGCCAGAGGAGTTAGTTAATTAAAGGGACTAGACCATTGTGGGGCACATGTGGGGTTTATTTCTTTCTTTCCAGATTCCCGCAACGAGAGACGGCTAAGAGACAAGTCTGGACCACTGAAGCATCGCGATCCAAAACAAGCGCAGTGTTCGTAGTGCGGATTATACAGAGTTGCGAGGTAAACTAGCGCGGGTGAATGTGGGCCAGCGTGGGCCATGTGCGGGCCAAGCGAGCCGCACCTTGGAGCTTGTTTTATATCGTTGGTAAGGCGGAAATAGTGAGAAACCGTTGCTAAGGACAAATCAAGCGTGAAAACTACGTAATTTGAAGTTAATTAAATTGCATGTAAAGTGTAAATCGATTTTTTTAAGGATAATGAAATATTACCTAAAGTACTGCGCGAGTTCCTGCGTTGTCAGACGTAGATACAGAAAATAGGCGCAGTGAATTATGGACGCCTGGGCAAAGCGAGCGATGCGTAATTTGCGAGGTTCGACGTCTAGTGTACCGTGCAAAGGGCCATGGAGATTTTTTTGTGGGTGCAGGTAGCATTATGGAGAGTGTTACCGTGGGACACGGGGAGCGTGTCCCGTTGGTGGGGGTGTGTGGCGCCGGGTGTAGTGCATGGTTGTGTATTGGCGTTTGTACGCCGGGGTGTGTAGTGTAATGCATGTGGTGTGTAGTGTAATGCATGTGTAGTGGCTTATTAGACGCCAGCGTAATGCATAGTATTTACTGTAGTGAAATGTGCATGTTTTCACTGTGGATATCATGGATGTAGTATAGTGCATGACATTGTTGGCATTGTAGCGCCAAGGTGTAGCATGTGTAGCATAACTGGTTGTTGTAACACCGGGTGTATTGTAGACATTAGCGTTAAAGTATGTTAACGCAGGTGGTAGTGTGTGGCGGGTGGCCACTACACAAGAAATTATGCCTGACGAGTGTTGGTCAGGTAATTAATGGATTACCAGAGAAAAGGGACAGTGTGTGTTGCGGTTGGTGATGTCTCGTGGTGTTTTGATGCGCTCTGGCGCAAGGCATATGCCTGTGGTGGTGATGGTGTTGAGGGCGTTGGAGACGCCGTGTGTGGTGTTGGGGACGCCGGGTGTTGTGTTGAGGGCGTTGGGGACGCCGTGTGTTGTGTTGAGGGCGTTGGGGACGCCGTGTGTTGTGTTGAGGGCGTTGGGGACGCCGTGTGTTGTGTTGAGGGCGTTGGGGACGCCGTGTGTTGTGTTGAGGGCGTTGGGGACGCCGGGTGTTGTGTTGAGGGCGTTGGGGACGCCGTGTGTTGTGTTGAGGGCGTTGGGGACGCCGGGTGTTGTGTTGAGGGCGTTGGGGACGCCGGGTGTTGTGTTGAGGGCGTTGGGGACGCCGGGTGTTGTGTTGAGGGCGTTGGGGACGCCGGGTGTTGTGTTGAGGGCGTTGGGGACGCCGTGTGTTGTGTTGGGGACGCCGTGTGTTGTGTTGAGGGCGTTGGGGACGCCGTGTGTTGTGTTGAGGGCGTTGGGGACGCCGTGTGTTGTGTTGAGGGCGTTAGGGACGCCGGGTGTTGTGTTGAGGGCGTTGGGGACGCCGGGTGTTGTGTTGAGGGCGTTGGGGACGCCGTGTGTTGTGTTGAGGGCGTTGGGGACGCCGGGTGTTGTGTTGAGGGCGTTGGGGACGCCGGGTGTTGAGTTGAGGGCGTTGGGGACGCCGGGTGTTGTGTTGAGGGCGTTGGGGACGCCGTGTGTTGTGTTGGGGACGCCGTGTGTTGTGTTGAGGGCGTTGGGGACGCCGTGTGTTGTGTTGAGGGCGTTGGGGACGCCGTGTGTTGTGTTGAGGGCGTTAGGGACGCCGGGTGTTGTGTTGAGGGCGTTGGGGACGCCATTGGGTGGTGTAGTGTAGTGGCGTTTGGACGCCTGGTATGGAGTGTGGTGTTGTGGAGTATATGGTGGCGCAGGGGCGACAGGTAGTGGTCGGTAAGGTGAGTATTGGCGTAGCAAGGTCGGTGCGTTAGGACGCAGGAAGTGGTTGTAGGGTTGTGTGGCGTTATATTGAGGTCATCAGTGGTTGGGATGACCAGTGGTAATGGTGTGTCGGAGTGGGTAAGTCTTATGGATAAGATGAAATGTGGATAATTGCAGGAGTTGGTGGCTGCAGTAGGCGAGTCAAGTCGATATCTCTAGCAAGACTCATAAAAGACTAATAAAAATTCATTATTTTCATTAAAATTTTCATTAATTAAGTCGGAGTGGGTAAGTCTTATGGATAAGATTATTTCAGGTGTTGGTGGTTGCAGTGGACGAGCCAAGTAGATATACTAATCTCTCATTAATTAAGTTGTTACAGGAATCTCGCTAGAGGCGAGCCAGTGGCAGTATGATGCTTTAGTGACATTAGTTGGGAAATTATTTTAATGAGGTATTTATTGTGATAATGTATGTGTATGTATATACTGTATATTACCTCATCGGCACCATTACTGAGTGTTAGGCATGAGAAGGTCCCCCGGGATCATGTCACAGAGCTTCAGGTAGAGTAGAAGGGAAGCTATGAGGCTACACTCAGTTATTCTAGAAAAAAAGGGGGGTGGAAGTGAAGCCAACGTGACGTTATAGGCGAAATTCGCCCCCTGACATCAAAGCAGGGATAAGGGCCAGCTGCAATGGTTTTGCAGCTGCGCTCAGGCTATATACGGGGAGAGAGTAAGGAGCCGAGGGGGTTATGTAATAATGGGATCGAGCCAGGGGGCTCCGAGGGAATATTTTGCAGGTACAGCGGTCGGGAAGGTGTGAATACAGGAGGACACACTCTGGGCGGATGGGCCTAGAGTAATGTGCTACAGCTGTGGTGAGCACAGCAAGGAAGGATGACCAGACAGCTGTGAGGTATCTACAGCGTTCTGGGATTGGTGCCCTGGAATGAGACGTCAGCACAGACCCAAGGGAACATGACCCTGGGGTAGGAATCTCCGTTGCTCTGGAGGCCAGGATCACGTTACCTCAGAGCAACGATGGGACATTGACAACATTCACCAGGCTGGACAGCCTGGGTTTTGTCTGGTCATGGAGGATCTATGACCTAGCAACCATGGGACACGAAGACAAGAGAAGTGATGCTGCCAATTGTGGAGGAGGCCAGTGCAACATTGTGTGATCATTGTAAGCCCTTATGTTAACAGTACAGGGCAAGATGTTAAATTATAATTACTAAGGATGAAGAAGAGAAGTGATGCTGCCAATTGTAGAGGAGGCCAGTGCAACATTGTGTGATCATTGTAAGCCCTTATGTTAACAGTACAGGGCAAGATGTTAAATTATAATTACTAAGGATGAAGAACCTTAGATTTATATGTGTTGTGTATATATTAATGACTAGTGTCATTTCTGTTTAAGTGCCAGCATTCTGGTCCATGTAATTTTATGGTTATGTTTGTATGTAATTATATGTCAGCAGTTTAGGTATATGTGCATTGTTGGAGATGGGAAAAATTATTACAGACTATTTTACCTGTGCTATGATGTGAATATAATGTATATGTTGGAGAAGTGTTGTGAGTCATGTCGGGGAAAATTTTAATTTATTTCATCGTGTGTATGATGAACTTATTGGATGATTTTTTAGTTGTACACATATGGTGGGTGCATCCTCCAGGTCCTTGCACTAATGGAACCATTGCAATGATGCATATGGGGACATATGCGTGTTTAAGGAGGGGAGTGGTGTTGTAATCCACAAGTTAGTAGGAATTATTAGCTAGAGGATCATTACTACAACACTTAACGAATGATGATTGAAAGTACATGTAAGTAGACAGACTATGGATCACATATCTAAGAAAGGTCAATGGATTAAGACCGAAGCTGTTTAGCCAAATTAATAATTCCTGGAAAGAGGAATTATTCGTCGTCAGGCTTCTAGGAACAAGATTACCGCTCTAGGGATAAGGTTAATCTGATTATACCTTCCTCGAGAGGCGTGGTGAAATGTTTGAGGCCATGGTTGGCTAAAGGCAGTCTGGTTGTGGAAGTGGAACTAGCAAGTCCTCCGAGCTCTCCGTTTGCGGCAGCAGCGAAGTGTAGCAGACAGCTATGCGAGAGCCTGTTGTGATCTTAGTGACCAAGTTAAGTCTGCAGTATGTGAGTATTGAATGAAAGACTAACCGGGTGTGGAGCGTTGTAGTAATCATTCCGTATTAGGGACTTAGGCGGAAGTTACGAGTGTGGGTGGTGACCGCGGAGGTCAAGTGGTCTATGGGTATTGGAAGTGTATTGACCTAATAGAGTATGTTAATTAATATAGTATTATTTGTCAGAGTCTATTCTTTGTAATTAAATGACAAAACCCGACGGCCTTTAAATACCTTCCGTATGTTCATTCATTGTGTTCCAGTACAAACCTAGTGGTACGCCTCAAGGGTCTGGTGTGTGTAGGAGTACACGGTGGTAGTAACGGTTGCTGAGGCAAGGTGTTATGTGTTGTGTAATCGCTGTGTTCGGAATGAACCGGGGTTCAGCGTCACGACAAGCTGGGATATGAGGACAAGGAACTGGGATATGAGGACAAGGAGCTGGGATATGAGGACAAGGAACTGGGATATGAGGACAAGGAACTGGGATATGAGGACAAGGAGCTGGGATATGAGGACAAGGAACTGGGATATGAGGACAAGGAACTGAGATATGAGGACAAAGAACTGGGATATGAGGACAAGGAACTGGGATATGAGGACAAGGAACTGGGATATGAGGACAAGGAGCTGGGATATGAGGACAAGGAAATGGGATATGAGGACAAGGAACTGGGATATGAGGACAAGGAGCTGGGATATGAGGACAAGGAGCTGGGATATGAGGACAAGGAGCTGGGATATGAGGACAAGGAGCTGGGATATGAGGACAAGGAACTGAGATATGAGGACAAGGAAATGGGATATGAGGACAAGGAACTGGGATATGAGAAAGGGCTGAAGGAACAGTGTCCAAATACTGTGCATGTGACACAGTGCTCATTCATTCCGGGGACTGAGCTACTTTAGGGTCATGGGGTATTCGTCATTATAGTTAACCAAAATGAGGAAATCCTCTGTAATCCCCCCCCCCCCCCCCCCCCAGGGCTCTACATCCCGTGATCAACATGGAACTAATACTCCAGATTACCTTGTCGGGCCTAACCCAAATGTTGTAATTTCCCGTCATGTATTTCCTATAAAAGAATTACGGACTATTAATTTATTGACGTTTTTCAGAAAATCTACTAATTGCTGGAGCTGTTGAGTGGATTTTTGCGTAGCGTGGCTTAGAGCATTGAATGCAGGGTTCACTATATATATATATATATATATATATATATATATATATATATATATATATATATATATATATGTTATGGTAACCTAAACCTTCTCGCAACGTTGGAGGATTTTACGAAAACTCTAAATCCCTTCACTAAAGGGATTATTTTTGTACATACATTTTTCTTTTCCTGATGTACTATGGAACTAAACATTTCAGATGCATCATGAAATGAAAAATGTATTCACTCTGAGAAAATGTTTTTTCAAACATTTGCTATGTCTACTGGTTACTCTAGTTTGTCAGTAACTGCCACGCCCTCAGTCTTACCCATGGCTCTCATTAATTCAATAACTTATTTTCTGTATAGAGTGGTCAGTACAGTAACGGCCTTGCTCCTTGCTGGGTCGGAGTTCTATCCCAATGATCCAAGTGGCTGTGCATCGTTCCTTAACTACATCCTCATATCCCAGCTCCTTGCCCTCATATCCCACTTCATTGCCCTCATATCCCAGCTCCTTGTCCTCATATCCCAGCTCCTTACCCTCATATCTCAGCTCCTTGTCCTCATATCCCAGCTCCTTGTCCTCATATCCCAGCTCCTTGCCCTCATATCCCAGCTCCTTGTCCTCATATCCCAGTTCCTTGTCCTCATATCCCAGCTCCTTGTCCTCATATCCCAGCTCCTTGCCCTCATATCATAGCTCCTTACCCTCATATCCCAGCTCCTTTTCCTCATATTCCAGCTCCTTGCCCTCATATCCCAGCTCCTTGCCCTCATATCCCAGCTCCTTGCCCTCATATCCCAGCTCCTTGTCTTCATATCCCAGCTCCTTGTCCTCATATCCCAGCTCCTTGCCCTCATATCCATCACAAGACAGCAAGATGCATAAGTACGCAATAAAGTTTATTGAACATTTCGCTTGATAAAAGTTTCCCCTTGAGCGCAGGTGGAAGAGATACATAATAATTTACACTTGGAAAATATTAGAGGGACTGGTTGCAAATTTTCATCGGAAGTAACACCACACGAGACCAGAAGGCATGACAGGATGTGCAAAAGAGCCCCATTGACAAGCAGAGGTGCAATAAGTACGCCGAGAGAGAACTTTATCAACATCAAGGGCCCAAGACATCTCAACTCTCTCCCGTTACACATGAAGGACAATACTGGCCGGCCTCTCACAGTGTTCAGAATATATCTTGATAAACACCTTGAAATCGGTAAGTCTATTATAATTACTTAACTCAGATCCATCCTCCTAAAATGTTACAATATATAGCAACTATTTGGTGGGAAGTACAAAGGTAACCGTTGGAGTCCATACTGTCCACAGTCTCTTCTACAAATAATGAAGAGGCACTAAAGAAGACAAAGAAGACCAAACTTAAACATTCCTAACCCTCTACTACAGGAGGGTGACTTACTAGGAGGGTGACTTACTAGGAGGGTGACTTACTAGGAGGGTGACTTACTAGGAGGGTGACTTACTAGGAGGGTGATTTACTAGGAGGGTGACTTACTAGGAGGGTGATTTACTAGGAGGGTGACTTACTAGGAGGGTGACTTACTAGGAGGGTGATTTACTAGGAGGGTGACTTACTAGGATGGTGACTTACTAGGAGGGTGACTTACTAGGAGGGTGACTTACCAGGAGGGTGATTTACTAGGAGGGTGACTTACTAGGATGGTGACTTACTAGGAGGGTGACTTACTAGGAGGGTGACTTACTAGGATGGTGACTTACTAGGAGGGTGACTTACTAGGAGGGTGACTTACCAGGAGGGTGATTTACTAGGAGGGTGACTTACTAGGAGGGTGACTTACTAGGAGGGTGACTTACTAGGAGGGTGACTTACTAGGAGGGTGACTAACTGGAAGGTGACTTACTAGGAGGGTGACTTACTAGGAGGGAGACTTACCAGGAGGGTGATTTACTAGGAGGGTGACTTACTAGGATGGTGACTTACTAGGAGGGTGACTTACTAGGAGGGTGACTTACTAGGAGGGAGACTTACTAGGAGGGTGACTAACTGGAGGGGTCCACTAGAGCAGGGCCTCCATGCCCATACAAGCCCGGGAATGAACACAACAATACATAATATAATATAGTGTGGTTTCATTGACCGTCGTGCATAGTCAACATTCTTGACAGGATCCAGCTACCTCTTGATCAATGATGAAATATACAGCGTGAATACGAGGCGAGCAATATTACAAGGAGTAAGTGAAGAACAGGTATACATGATGCACGAGTGGTGCCACCTGGCGGCCGCACCACACACTTCCCATGGAGTGACACCCTTCTTTGTTGGCTACAGTGAGTGAATGTAGAGTAGATGGAGTGCACTACAGCCAGCGTTGTGAAGGGGAGTTTATTGTGTAGGGGAGTGTAGAGTAGATGGAGTGCACTACAGCCAGCGTTGTGAAGGGGAGTTTATTGTGTAGGGGAGTGTAGAGTGGGGGAGTGTAGTGTAGACGGAGTGTAGTGTAGAGGGAGTGTAGTGTAGAGGGAGTGTAGTGTAGACGGAGTGTAGAGTGGTGGAGTGTAAATGTATACGAAACAAATACAAATGATGACGCTCAAGTACAAACTTACATGGTATATTTATATATATATATATATATATATATATATATATATATATATATATATATATATATATATATATATATATATATATTTATATATAAAATATACCAACACAAGCACAGCTAGAGAGTGGAGTACACAGGAGTCCTCAACACTCACAGCTAGAGAGTGGAGTACACAGGAGTCCCCAACACTCACAGCTAGAGAGGGGAGTACACAGGAGTCCCCAACACTCACAGCTAGAGAGTGGAGTATACAGGAGTCCCCAACACTCACAGCTAGAGAGTGGAGTACACAGGAGTCCCCAACACTCACAGCTAGAGAGGGGAGTACACAGGAGTCCCCAACACTCACATCTAGAGAGTGGAGTACACAGGAGTCCCCAACACTCACAGCTAGAGAGGGGAGTACACAGGAGTCCCCAACACTCACAGCTAGAGAGGGGAGTACACAGGAGTCCCCAACACAAGCACAGCTAGAGAGTGGAGTACACAGGAGTCCCCAACACTCACAGCTAGAGAGTGGAGTACACAGGAGTCCCCAACACTCACAGCTAGAGAGTGGAGTACACAGGAGTCCCCAACACTCACAGCTAGAGAGTGGAGTACACAGGAGTCCCCAACACTCACAGCTAGAGAGGGGAGTACACAGGAGTCCCCAACACTCACAGCTAGAGAGGGGAGTACACAGGAGTCCCCAACACTCACAGCTAGAGAGTGGAGTACACAGGAGTCCCCAACACTCACAGCTAGAGAGTGGAGTACACAGGAGTCCCCAACACTCACAGCTAGAGAGTGGAGTACACAGGAGTCCCCAACACTCACAGCTAGAGAGTGGAGTACACAGGAGTCCCCAACACTCACAGCTAGAGAGTGGAGTACACAGGAGTCCCCAACACTCACAGCTAGAGAGGGGAGTACACAGGAGTCCCCAACATATGTTGTGTCACAACAGCAAGAAGAGCCGCAGCAGCTGTGACAAACATCAAGGTGTTAGGGCAAGTGAAGAGAATTGAAAGGTCAATGATTTAATAAAGAACAAAATTTTCAACTGAAATGTTCATAATTCATCATAAAAATGCATACTTTTACATAAATGTAATTTGTATAATTTCTATGATAAGAGATTGTCGAGTGTTAATCACCAACACATACTGACCCTGCTGCCAACGCTGGGCTATTATATATCTATATCTATATCCATTGTATATTTAACTGCAACACAGAACAAATAAAAAATACATCAAGAGAAAGCGAGCGCAAATCGAGCCAAACGAACGGCTCCCGACAGTCAGGGATTAAAACTCAAAAATCAATTCAACGGTATTCAGTTTCACGCTTGCTACCTAATGAAAAGCCGACCGTTATCGGGTTTTTCTGTGACGAGCAGAGAAATTGTGGTATAGTGCGGTGATGGTGAGGCTGTATTGATGGTGAGTGTTGTGGCGATGGTGATCTGGTATGATGAGGTCCATGATGATTATTAGTAGATATTGATGGTAAACTGGTTGTGATGAAGCTAATGACCAAACCACTCATCAGAAGATGGAGAGACGACGACGATGTTTCGGTCATCGTGCACCATTATCAAGTCGTAGTTGTGATGATGGTGTAGTGGCGATGATGACTAGAGAGTAATGGTGAGGTATTCGTGAATATGATGTGGTGTTGGTGAGGTGTCGTTGACGATGGTGTAGCAATGGTGATATGGTTGTGATGGTGGAGTGATCAGATAATAGTGAAAAGGGAGTGTACTCGTCATGAACATATATGTTTATTATGGCCAAAGTATGATAGGCAGATTAGCAGAAATCAGTGTGTAATGTTTTTACTAATTAATAAGACTTTTTAAATTAAGTTTTTAGAACATTTTCATTTCAGTTGCATATAGTCCTGGGGACCATTCAGGCTTGTTCCCATATCTATCTATCTATCTATATATATATATATATATATATATATATATATATATATATATATATATATATATATATATATATATATATATCTGGCTGGAAGAAGGGGGACCCATAGCCTCGGAGGAAACCACGCATAACGCATTAGAGGGAACGTTTAGATCCCCTCCAATACAGTTTCTGTGTGCTTTTCTCCTACCACCCAGGTCATTATATATTATATATTATTTACACATAAGAGAAAATGCAGGGCCGAGTATAACATTTGAGAGCGAGACATGACAAGAGGAGGAGAGGGCGGGAGTGGAAAAAGTAGAGGAGGAGGAAGGGAGTAGTGTGAGAGTGAGAGGGGAGAGGAGGAAACTTGAGATAACATAATAAAGACAAGAGAGAGGGGCAGTAATTAAAGACGTCAGCACCGGTGTCAAGTGACAGACGATGTCACTCACACACTCCACAGAACTTCCTGTATATCGACGACTGTGAACCATGAGGGAGCAAGCCCCCCCCCCCCACTCGGGGTAATGAATGGTTCGAGTATAACCAAGTCAGAGGTAACTTAACGGTCGCCCACACGGGGTAATGGTGTGGGCGACTTCCTGGTTAACTTTCAGAACGACTCAAAGTAAACCAGACATTTTGCTTGGGTTAATATTTACTCCTCAGGTCAGGTATTGTAATTAATTTGGTTAAATAACTGACATATTTACCCTAGAAAGCATTCCGACAGTTGTTTAACTTGGAGGTTCCCAATTATTGTATGAGAGACGTCAAGGTTCGGTGACCAATCCCACACCAGGTGTGGGATTCGCTGGTGTGGGATTGGTCATAAGTGCAAACTGACCACTACACCACATGGTCTCAACATACACCAGATAATAGTAGGAGTACAACACAAAGACTCGGTCCATAGTTAGGTATAAATTTTGTATTAAATCGATCAAACTGCTTAAGCCATCTTGATAACAAAAATAAAAAAGAGGCAGCAAGCATCGTAAAATACTGAATTCCAAGTTCATCGAGGAAAATGTTAACTGCGTCGGCGTCGGATCTTTAAAGTTTACATTTTTCACTAAAATTAACATCATATTTGAATATTTATCTCGTCAACACAAGGTCAAGAATGTTTACGACTGCGAGTATAAAGGGCCAGCCCTCCCCCCTCACCACCACCCTCCATACCGGTGGGGTGTCGGGGGGGGGGGGGGGTGCTGGTCCACACTGTCACTCTCCCACCCCGTGTGGAGTGCGAGTTCTTCACTGCGTCACTGCTCCACCTGTGGAGTGCCAGTTCTTCACTGCTCCACCTGTGGAGTGCCAGTTCTTCACTGCTCCACCTGTGGAGTGCCAGTTCTTCACTGCGTCACTGCTCCACCTGTGGAGTGCCAGTTCTTCACTGCGTCACTGCTCCGCCTGTGGAGTGCCAGTTCTTCACTGCTCCGCCTGTGGAGTGCCAGTTCTTCACTGCTCCGCCTGTGGAGTGCCAGTTCTTCACTGCTCCGCCTGTGGAGTGCCAGTTCTTCACTGCTCCACTGTGGAGTGTCAGCATTAATTCACTGCTGCTGTAGTCGACCGGTCGACGCCGGAACGAGCAAAGCAAACTTTGCAAGTATCAAAAATCTTTGATGCATTTCGTGCAAAAATAGGACGGGGCTTCCACGTGAACAACACTGAACTGTGTATTGGCTTCAACACCGGATTTTACGCGTCCTCGCATTTAAAAAAGGTAAAAAATGAAACTTGAAATTCCATTGCAACATTCAAATATTTGCCAGTTGCAAAAACAGAATATATTTTCTAGGAAACTATTATTTTGATCGCTCTTGTCATGCGTGGTGGCAGATAATACTGTGTACAACACTGTCGCTTTGGCATTATGGTCCTTATATTATAGTCAACAGAAACATGGTTCCTGCCCACACTAACAGAAGACACAACTCACCATGTACAACAAGAGAAACAAAGCTTGATCATGAAAAATCTCCTGATTCCACAAACAGAAAGACTTAATGAGATGAATGTCGACTATCATATTAGATGATCCCCATAGGGGAATGTCATCCTCAACGATCTCAATATATAGGTAATACCCCCAACGATTTCAATAAATGAGCAAGGCAACATCTCTTTTTAAAGATACAATTTTAACTTTCATATTAAAGTAATGCACATTTACACAGGCCTTGGTTTACTGTCAGTTTAGAGTGACCTATCACTCTGTTTACCTATGAATCAATTACGTAATGCAACATTGCGTTTATTCTGTAAGTGATTGTTAT
Source organism: Procambarus clarkii (assembly GCF_040958095.1). Lineage (NCBI taxonomy): Eukaryota > Metazoa > Arthropoda > Malacostraca > Decapoda > Cambaridae > Procambarus > Procambarus clarkii. The sequence continues at coordinate 40,202,183 of NC_091169.1, forward strand.
GTGCATGAATGTATTCAAATTAGCAATTTGGTCGTGAAACTTAACGTTGCAGCTTAGGAATATTTGTGTGTGTTCAAAGCTTAAACAAGGCTCGGTGTATATTTGTACTCTGTTGGCAGGTTTCCTCTACTGTTCCTCAACGACAATCCATAGTTAAAGTTTGAACTGTTGTTAATGAGTCTCTACTTGTAAGAATATTCCTAAAATATAATATATTTTATGGATTGTCTGTCCACTACAGTAATGGGCAGCCTGTCCACTACAGTAATGGGTTGTCTGTCCACTACAGTAATGGGTTGTCTGTCCACTACAGTAATGGGTTGTCTGTCCACTACAGTAATGGGTTGTCTGTCCACTAGAGTAATGGGTTGTCTGTCCACTACAGTAATGGGCTGTCTGTCCACTACAGTAATGGGCTGCCTGTCCACTACAGTAATGGGTTGTCTGTCCATTACAGTAATGGGTTGTCTGTCCATTACAGTAATGGGTTGTCTGTCCACTACAGTAATGGGCAGCCTGTCCAAGACAGTAATGGGTTGTCTGTCCACTACAGTAATGGGCTGTCTGTCCACTACAGTAATGGGCTGCCTGTCCACTACAGTAATGGGCTGCCTGTCCACTACAGTAATGGGTTGTCTGTCCACTACAGTAATTGGCTGTCTGTCCACTACAGTAATGGGTTGTCTGTCCACTACAGTAATGGGCTGTCTGTCCACTACAGTAATGGGCTGCCTGTCCACTACAGTAATGGGTTGTCTGTCCATTACAGTAATGGGTTGTCTGTCCACTACAGTAATGGGCAGCCTGTCCACTACAGTAATGGGTTGTCTGTCCACTTCAGTAATGGGCTGTCTGTCCACTACAGTAATGGGCTGCCTGTCCACTACAGTAATGGGTTGTCTGTCCACTACAGTAATGGGCTGTCTGTCCACTACAGTAATGGGCTGCCTGTCCACTACAGTAATGGGTTGTCTGTCCACTACAGTAATGGGTTGTCTGTCCACTACAGTAATGGGTAGCCTGTCCACTGCAGTAATGGGTTGTCTGTCCACTACAGTAATGGGTTGTCTGTCCACTACAGTAATGGGTTGTCTGTCCACTACAGTAATGGGTTGTCTGTCCACTACAGTAATGGGTTGTCTGTCCACTACAGTAATGGGTTGTCTGTCCACTACATTAATGGGTTGTCTGTCCACTACAGTAATGGGCTGCCTGTCCACTACAGTAATGGGTTGTCTGTCCATTACAGTAATGGGTTGTCTGTCCACTACAGTAATGGGCAGCCTGTCCACTACAGTAATGGGTTGTCTGTCCACTTCAGTAATGGGCTGTCTGTCCACTACAGTAATGGGCTGCCTGCCCACTACAGTAATGGGTTGTCTGTCCACTACAGTAATGGGCTGTCTGTCCACTACAGTAATGGGCTGCCTGTCCACTACAGTAATGGGTTGTCTGTCCACTACAGTAATGGGTTGTCTGTCCACTACAGTAATGGGTAGCCTGTCCACTGCAGTAATGGGTTGTCTGTCCACTACAGTAATGGGTTGTCTGTCCACTACAGTAATGGGTTGTCTGTCCATTACAGTAATGGGTTGTCTGTCCACTACAGTAATGGGTTGTCTGTCCACTACAGTAATGGGTTGTCTGTCCACTACAGTAATGGGTTGTCTGTCCAGTACAGTAATGGGCTGCCTGTCCACTACAGTAATGGGTTGTCTGTCCACTACAGTAATGGGCTGTCTGTCCACTACAGTAATGGGTTGTCTGTCCAGTACAGTAATGGGCTGCCTGTCCACTACAGTAATGGGTTGTCTGTCCACTACAGTAATGGGCTGTCTGTCCACTACAGTAATGGGCTGCCTGTCCACTACAGTAATGGGTTGTCTGTCCACTACAGTAATGGGTTGTCTGTCCACTACAGTAATGGGTTGTCTGTCCACTACAGTAATGGGTAGCCTGTCCACTGCAGTAATGGGTTGTCTGTCCACTACAGTAATGGGTTGTCTGTCCACTACAGTAATGGGTAGTCTGTCCACTACAGTAATGGGTTGTCTGTCCACTGCAGTAATGGGTAGCCTATCCACTACAGTAATGGGTTGTCTGTCCACTACAGTAATGGGTTGTCTGTCCACTGCAGTAATGGGTAGCCTGTCCACTACAGTAATGGGCTGTCTGTCCACTACAGTAATGGGTTGTCTGTCCACTACAGTAATGGGTTGTCTGTCCACTACAATAATGGGCTGCCTGCCCACTACAGTAATGGGCTGCCTGTCCACTACAATAATGGGCTGCCTGCCCACTACAGTAATGGGCTGCCTACAATCTACCATAACAATCACGCCTTTGTTACATTTAAATAGTAATAACTTAATAACAAATAATTACAGGTATTCATTTTTATTTTGAATAAATTTTCTGATAAAACTGACATATTGTGGACGACGCTCTACCTCACTCTGTTCTGTGGTAAAATATATTTTTGCATCCTACAAAATGCCTCCATGAATATAATTTAGAGTAGTGCACTAGCGAATGCAATCTGATACGCTTGAGCGGTAGTGGGAGCTGCTGCTTGAGGGCCATTGATTGGTCCCTCATCAACGGGACCATATGGAAAGATACAGTAGATACAGCTGTATAATATTCCTCCATCAGTTGCCACAAACACAGACTTTACAACAAAGTCAATGTTAGTAACGAGTTGAGTGGTCTGTGATGAGCGGATGACATATGAATGGTTTCTTATGGCAAGTGACGACGACTCAGTAACCAACAGATGACTGAATTAGCTTCATCACTCAACACAATCATTCCGATGGTGATGGGGCGGGTAGTGTTTAGATGACTGTCTTAAAGAGAGATCACTTGGCTCTGACTCTGGATGACTGATGTTCACGAAGAAACTAAAGAAACTATTGTTTCATAGTTTTGTTTCATAAAGAAACTATTGTCCCCAGTCCATCCTCATGCAGACTGGGGACGGGCTCAGCGTGGACGAGCATATATATATATCGCAATTTTCCTGTCCTGAGGCACATTGTATTGGATCTATTAACAGCAGGAAAAATAAATAATTACCGGCAGGAAGATAGTGAAGGTTGTGCCTCACGATAATAGTGACTGGGGGACTGTTATAACTAATTGTGTGTGTTGGGCTTCTATGGGGAACTGGTACTATTAAGGGGTAAGGGTAGTTAGAAGACAGAGTATCAAATATGGGAGAGCTAAAAGGCCCGGCCCCCAAAATAAACTATCCACAGTAATAATACCTTGCTACTAGACCATATATGTCAGTCTAAGGGTTGATCAATGCACTCCCATACAGGAAGAAGGGATACTCCTATAATTCATGTACTTATTTATTAACCCCTTAACAACCCCCCATATACACTCACACCAATAACAATAATAATAATAACTTTACCACACTACCTTACGTTAAAAAGCCTTGGTCCACTTAGGCAGGATACAAGGTTTACACTGAGAACAAGCTAGGGTAAAGTACTACTGGATAAGCAATGAAGCTGGATGCAGCTTAGGGTAGTGAGACCACGTGGTACCCTAATACAAAACACAACACTTAGGGGTCCCCAAAACACTGGCAAATACTACCCCCAGGTCTCACCAATCGTTACTACCAGAGTAGGTACACTTAAAAATG
>NC_091169.1:40210843-40258343 GCF_040958095.1 Procambarus clarkii
CAGCAGCAGTAGCAGCAGCAGCAGTAGCAGCAGCAGCAGTAGCAGCAGCAGCAGCAGCAGTAACAGCAGCAGCAGTAGCAGCAGCAGTAACAGCAGTAACAGCAGCAGCAGCAGCAGTAGCAGTAACAACAGCAGCAGCAGCAGCAGCAGCAGCAGCAGCAGCAGTAGCAGCAGCAGTAACAGCAGCAGCAGCCGCAGTAGCAGCAGCAGTAACAGCAGCAGCAGCAGCAGCAGCAGCAGCAGCAGTAACAGCAGCAGCAGCCGCAGTAGCAGCAGCAGTAACAGCAGCAGCAGCAGCAGCAGCAGTAACAGCAGCAGCAGCAGCAGTAACAGTAACAGCAGCAGTAACAGCAGCAGCAGCAGCAGTAGCAGTAGCAGCAGCAGTAGCAGCAGCAGTAACAGCAGCAGCAGCAGCAGTAACAGCAGCAGCAGCCGCAGTAGCAGTAACAGCAGCAGCAGCAACAGTAACAGCAGCAGCAGCAGTAACAGCAGCAGCAGCAGCAGTAACAGCAGCAGCAGCAGCAGTAGCAGTAGCAGTAACAGCAGCAGTAACAGCAGCAGCAGCAGCAGCAGCAGCAGCAACAGCAGTAACAGCAGCAGCAGTAACAGCAGTAACAGCAGCAGCAGCAACAGCAGTAACAGCAGTAACAGCAGCAGCAGCAGCAGTAACAGCAGTAACAGCAGCAGTAGCAGTAACAGCAGCAGCAGTAACAGCAGTAACAGCAGCAGTAGCAGTAACAGCAGCAGCAGCAACAGCAGTAACAGCAGTAACAGCAGCAGCAGCAGCAACAGCAGTAACAGCAGTAACAGCAGCAGTAACAGCAGCAGCAGCAGCAACAGCAGTAACAGCAGCAGTAACAGCAGCAGCAGCAGCAGCAGCAGCAGTAGTAGTAGCAGCAGCAGCAGCAGCAGCAGTAACAGCAGCAGTAACAGCAGCAGTAACAGCAACAGCAGTAACAGCAGTAACAGCAGCAGTAACAGCAGCAGCAGCAGTAACAGCAGTAACAGCAGCAGTAGCAGTAACAGCAGCAGCAGTAACAGCAGCAGTAGCAGTAACAGCAGCAGCAGCAACAGCAGTAACAGCAGTAACAGCAGCAGTAACAGCAGCAGCAGCAGCAGCAGTAGGTGAAGACTGGGTGAAGCCCAACAAACAAGATGCGTGAGCTTAACGCCCCGAGCCAGCACCGGAGCCCTGACGGCTCCCGACCACCAAAGAGACGACCTCTCAAGGGAAGATGAGTTTGCTGATTACGTTAACTCAGGCTTAAAATGGACGTGTTTGGCTTTGTGATTTGTTGTTTTCTTGTGTGGCGAAAATTCCAGTACTGAATTTATCTGCCAATTGCGCCTTCTTCATTATTTTTTTAATCTTTCCAGTTACTGCGCTTCCTTATGACATCTTACCCTGACAAGTTATAAAGGATCACTTCTGTTGTCAGAAGCATGTAATTCTGTCTGCAATGTTGAGCACCCACTATTCATGCTCCAGTAAGCTTCGTGGTTGTTAGTGTAAACTGCTGCTCCAGCAGAACCTCTTTCTTGATCAACTGATCCGTCTGTGAAGATGTGAGTCGTTGTAGGTCTTGAGATGGTTTCCATTTGTTGTTTTATAACTGCTTTGAGCCTCTGCGAGTCACATGCTGATTTTTTAACTGGTAGTCCTTCAATGATAATCTTTAGACTCGATTCTTCCCATGGAGGAGGCTGCTGAAAGTGTTGATATGGTCTATCAAAAGTCGCCACGGAGCCAAAGTAGCGGAAGGAAGATCCACTGTGATATGGTACGAACAAGCCACTGGGTACTACTCTTTCGAGCCTGACAAAAAGATATCCAGAGACATTGCAGTAGCCATACATAGACTAAGACTTGGTTACAAGTGATGCTGGGAGGTAATAAACCCAATAGTTAAAGAGTATCATATCTGTGGAACAGAAGCACAGGCGCCACTATTGCACTACTTACTGGAATGCGAAGCTACTGAAGCCCTGCGCATCTAACTAATCATTAATCCAACAACAGCAGCTGCATTAGATGCACATTCCACAGCCACTACAATAATTAGAAAAGCCGTTAAAGAATGGGACTCACTAGTGAACATTCTGCACCTACATCCGCCACCAAGATAATGTTATTAAAACACGACTAAAACAGAAGCGAAAAAGAAACAGGGAAAAAGGAGGAAACCCCAACTCCATTTAAAACTTTGACCCAAATATCAGAGTAACAAGGTTATCGCGAATAACGGAACTCAATTACGGGCTCACCATAGCCCGTGCTACATGGACATTTCGTTCTGAGTAGCTAAATCTAAAACAACAACAACAACAACATGTCAGAAGCGTTAGTTACAAAAGAGGTGTAAGCTTGTGCGGGTCATGACAACCTTGACACTATGAGAAATCAAACTATTTGCAAAATAATAAAAAAGTTAATGAAAAGCTATAATCAAAAGTGTTCTCAACACTATAACAACTATTGAGGGCCAGAAAATATATCTTTCAAGAATATATTATAATTTTAAGGTCCATTCCTTCCCTGCCACGGCTCCAACACCAGCACCAACACTGGTGGCAAAAAGGCTCCCACATTCACCTTGTTGAAAAACTTAGAATCGAAGAGTGTAAGTATCTTCTCGGCAAGACTGGAGCCGGAGGGAGGGAGGGGCTTCATTCCGCTCACCGACTTTCTCATTTTCAACTCGACCTGGCGGTCCCGCGTCCGCGTCTTGTCACACCGCCACACAAAAAACGTCTCGGGGATTTCAAGAAACAAATCAGGAACTTGAAATATTTTCCAGATGATTTACGCTTGGGGCTCCGAGCCATTGATATTGCTAATGAAACATTGATTGAATTCTGGATTCAATATATGATGTAAAATGGATGTCAAATAATTGCGAGAATAATGTTTACTTGTTTAATGTCATATTTAGGTACACCTGGATGTATGCAGCTACTCTAGACCATATGGAGGGTTACATAGTCTGATGCTAAATTTAAATTTTTTCAGCTATTAAATTCTGCGATGGAACAGAAAGTTAAATTGGAGATTCAAGACTTTTCGGCAGAATACTTTGCGCGATTAAAAATTAATTTTGAAAATTGCATATATTACATATATATATGCAAATAAATAAATGTATAAATAAATATATATATATATATATATATATATATATATATATATATATATATATATATATATATATATATGTGTGTGTGTGTGTGTGTGTACTCACCTAGTTGTGTTTGCGGGGGTTGAGCTCTGGCTCTTTGGTCCCGCCTCTCAACCGTCAATCAACAGGTGTACAGATTCCTGAGCCTATCGGGCTCTGTCATATCTACACTTGAAACTGTGTATGGAGTCAGCCTCCACCACATCACTTCCTAATGCATTCCATTTGTCAACCACTCTGACACTAAAAAAGTTCTTTCTAATATCTCTGTGGCTCATTTGGGCACTCAGTTTCCACCTGTGTCCCCTTGTGTTAAATAGACTGTCTTTATCTACCCTATCAATCCCCTTCAGAATCTTGAATGTGGTGATCATGTCCCCCCTAACTCTTCTGTCTTCCAGCGAAGTGAGGTTTAATTCCCGTAGTCTCTCCTCGTAGCTCATACCTCTCAGCTCGGGTACTAGTCTGGTGGCAAACCTTTGAACCTTTTCCAGTTTAGTCTTATCCTTGACTAGATATGGACTCCATGCTGGGGCTGCATACTCCAGGATTGGCCGGACATATGTGGTATACAAAGTTCTGAATGATTCTTTACACAAGTTTCTGAATGCCGTTCGTATGTTGGCCAGCCTGGCATATGCCGCTGATGTTATCCGCTTGATATGTGCTGCAGGAGACAGGTCTGGCGTGATATCAACCCCCAAGTCTTTTTCCTTCTCTGACTCCTGAAGAATTTCCTCTCCCAGATGATACCTTGTATCTGGCCTCCTGCTCCCTACACCTATCTTCATTACATTACATTTGGTTGGGTTAAACTCTAACAACCATTTGTTCGACCATTCCTTCAGCTTGTCTAGGTCTTCTTGAAGCCTCAAACAGTCCTCTTCTGTTTTAATCCTTCTCATAATTTTAGCATCGTCCGCAAACATTGAGAGAAATGAATCGATACCCTCCGGGAGATCATTTACATATATCAGAAACAAGATAGGACCGAGTACAGAGCCCTGTGGGACTCCACTGGTGACTTCACGCCAATCGGAGGTCTCACCCCTCACCGTAACTCTCTGCTTCCTATTGCTTAGATACTCCCTTATCCACTGGAGCACCTTACCAGCTACACCTGCCTGTCTCTCCAGCTTATGTACCAGCCTCTTATGCGGTACTGTGTCAAAGGCTTTCCGACAATCCAAGAAAATGCAGTCCGCCCAGCCCTCTCTTTCTTGCTTAATCTGTGTCACTTGATCGTAGAATTCTATCAAGCCTGTAAGGCAAGATTTACCCTCCCTGAATCCATGTTGGCGATTTGTCACGAAGTCCCTTCTCTCCAGATTGTGTGTGTGTGTGTGTGTGTGTGTGTGTGTGTGTGTGTGTGTGTGTGTGTGTGTAAATCACGAAAATAAACACGTGATTAAAAATGTGAGTGTCAGACCACGGAGGAAAATTGAAACAGGAATTTCCTTAAGTACTTTCGTATATTAATACATCTTCAGAAGGACCTTCTGAAGATGTATTAATATACGAAAGTACTTAAGGAAATTCCTGTTTCAATTTTCCTCCGTGGTCTGACACTGTCATATATAAATATATATATTATATATATGTATATATATATATATATATATATATATATATATATATATATATATATATATATATATATGCACGGCCATGCACGGGCAGACCAATACGGCAGCCATGGTCTCATCTGTCGTAAGACACAGGGAAAGATTGCCAGACATGAAGCAGTCAATGACATCATCAAGAGAAGTTTGGCTTCAGCTGGGTGCCCAGCACAAAGGGAACCTCAGTTGTGCAGGCCTGACAACAGCCAAAAACGCCCAGATGGAGTCACCCTGCAGCCGTGGAGAGAAGGTAAACAGGTCGTGTGGGACTACACGTGTGCATCCACATTGGCTGATACCTATCTACCTTACAGCGCAGCTGAGGGAGGCGGGGCGGCCACCTTCAGGGAGACCCAGAAAACTAACAAGTACAGGGACCTAGAACGTTGTTACAGGTTCGTGCCAATAGGCTCTGAGACTCTGGGCGCCTGGGGTAAATGTGCACTTAAGTTCCTGAAGGAGCTGGGCGAGGAACTCATTGGGAAGACTAGAGACCCAAGAGCGGCCAGTTTTATGTTCCAGCGCCTCAGTGTCGCTGTTCAGAGGGGAAATGCGTGTTGTATCTTGGGTACGCACCCGACCCCCGAGGAACTGGACGAGGTCTTCGAACACTGATTGGTATATTGTTATATAAGTGTGTGTTTTCTGTAAACTGTAACATTGCAATAAAATCAAAAAAAAAAAAAAATAATAGGGGTGGTAGGAGAGAAAAAGATTAAAGTATTCAGTGAGAATCCACAAGGTCTTCTCTGAACACTATTTATTTTCTTCTTCGAGGATGTGGGTCCCTTTAATTAAACCAGTGGTGGTACCCCTATATATATATATATATATATTATATATATATATATATATATATATATATATATATATATATATATATATATATATATATATATATATATATATATATATATATATATATAAATGAAGAACTATATGCCAGTGACACGTTTTTCGTGGCTACAACTCTGAGATGATACAAAGAAAACGTAAATTATAGCCGGGAGACTTGTCAGTTATCAAAAGTAGGAGCAACAGGTACCCAAGCCGGGAACACAACCACCGAGATCTGCCCCAAAACACAGTCATCTTAAAACACTTAAGGGCAGGTATGTAAGTGGTGCTGCACACAGTCTGTACTGCCAGCTCCTGCCCCCCAATCCCCAGGCTCCAGTCTGAGCCCCAGTTACTCCACTCTCCTCACAAAACACAAATGTTTCCAGATCCAAAACAAAACAACCAGAATCTCTCCAGAAGTTTTCAGAAGTTGCTAAAAGGTTGTATTTATTGTTTTCAAGAGCAGCAGTTCCTGCTGCGTCGCCATCTGCTTACATATTTATGATACTCAAAAGGTTGACGCATGCACATAGACACGCATGCACGCACGAGCAAATATACAAATCCTATCTCTAGAAGTAGACACAAACCGAATAACACCAGCAGCATATGCAGGCTAACTAAAGGATTGTTTTCTGGAATATACAATAAATAAGTCACTGTTCAATAAAAGAAGCTGAGAACCATGACTTATGAACATAAATAAAAGGATCTGAAAAGCCTAATATATGAGACAAATGGAACATTGTGAACATGATCCCGACATAAAGAAAACGTACGAGAGTGTAGGACTCCAGGTGGTGAAGGTGAGCGTGCTCCTAGAGCCTCGGGAGAGTGTAGGACTCCTGGTGGTGAAGGTGAACGTGCTCCTGAGCCTTGGGAGAGTGTAGGACTCCTGGTGGTGAAGGTGAGCGTGCACCTAGAGCCTCGGGAGAGTGTAGGACTCCAGGTGGTGAAGGTGAGCGTGCTCCTAGAGCCTCGGGAGAGTGTAGGACTCCAGGTGGTGAAGGTGAGCGTGCTCCTAGAGCCTCGGGAGAGTGTAGGACTCCAGGTGGTGAAGGTGAGCGTGCTCCTAGAGCCTCGGGAGAGTGTAGGACTCCTGGTGGTGAAGGTGAGCGTGCTCCTAGAGCCTCGGGAGAGTGTAGGACTCCAGGTGGTGAAGGTGAGCGTGCTCCTAGAGCCTCGGGAGAGTGTAGGACTCCTGGTGGTGAAGGTGAACGTGCTCCTGAGCCTCGGGAGAGTGTAGGACTCCTGGTGGTGAAGGTGAGCGTGCTCCTAGAGCCTCGGGAGAGTGTAGGACTCTAGGTGGAGAAGGTGAGCGTGCTCCTAGAGCCTCGGGAGAGTGTAGGACTCCAGGTGGTGAAGGTGAGCGTGCTCCTAGAGCCTCGGGAGAGTGTAGGACTCCAGGTGGTGAAGGTGAGCGTGCTCCTAGAGCCTCGGGAGAGTGTAGGACTCCTGGTGGTGAAGGTGAGCGTGCTCCTAGAGCCTCGGGAGAGTGTAGGACTCCAGGTGGTGAAGGTGAGCGTGCTCCTGGGCCTCGGGAGAGTGCAGGACTCCAGGTGGTGAAGGTTAGCGTGCTCCTGGGCCTCGGGAGAGTGCAGGACTCCAGGTGGTGAAGGTGAGCACGCTCCTGGGCCTCGGGAGAGTGCAGGACTCCAGGTGGTGAAGGTGAGCGTGCTCCTGGGCCTCGGGAGAGTGCAGGACTCCTGGTGGTGAAGGTAAGCGTGCTCCTGGGCCTCGGGAGAGTGCAGGACTCCTGGTGGTGTGTGGTAGTGTCGTGGGATCGGTTACCAAGTAGGAGAGTGGGTGCGCGATACCCATAGATCACACGAGCCGCATTATGTCACGGGGTAAGCATAGCTGCCGTTGTTAATTCTAGAATATAGCGCCAAGTTAATACATTTTTCAATTTTACAGCCATTATGCAAAATAAACTGCTATCTTAAATCTCTCCTAAACACCCCTTGTCTCAGCTCCCTCGGGAAACTCTGTTTATATATACTTTGAAAAATATATGGTACTATTTTTTGCTTTCCTTTGATACTGTCATCCTGCAGGACAGGAATTTTTAGTATCACATAGGTAGTAGCTCTTGAAAAACTATGTAATCCTCTTACATAGTCAAGGGTAGCTGCATAAATGCCAATATGGTTATGTTAAGAAAAAAATACTGCGTTATTGGGTGGGAAGATTTTGTCTTTGATGTGGGTAACTTCTTTAAGGTAAAGAGTAAGGACTCAAAGAGGAAGCGATAGCTGAAAGGTGAGAAAGAATGGCGGGTCTCACAGCTTCTTCATATTTGTAAGTTATACATTGCAAATATTTGTTTTAAAGTTTTCGGAAATACCTTTCAGAGATTGGTTTGGTTCAATGGGACTATTGGCCAATAACTAAGGTGCTTTACTTTCACCTCAACCCTGGCTATATATACAGATGTTAAAATTCTTGTTTTTAGTTGAAGTCTGTTGTTGATAATGTTGACAACGGTTAATGAAATGCATCTCTTTGCTTTAAGCCATAAGAAAATTGTAAAATGAACTTTAGAGTTAATTTCCAACTTCCTAAAGTGAAGAAAAACATGCGAAAATAGAGAAGATTCGTGCTAGCATCATTGGCCTAACCCTTTCTGTCACATTCAATAACATATGTCTACAAGAAAGACTACTACCAAAAATACTTCCTACCAATAAATATAAAATATTTATGTTTGATAAATATTTATCAAATATAAATATATTACCCTTCTGAAGATGTATTGTTAAATACGAAAGTACTTAAGGAAATTACCGTTTCGTTTTTTCCTCCGTGGTCTGATACTGTCATATATATATATATATATATATATATATATATATATATATATATATATATATATATATATATATATATATATATAATCCAACTAATAGCCACTCCGAGGACTAAGAAAACCTCTCATCCGTCGTCTTCGTCTCTCACAAATGTACAAGTTTTCTATTTGTGTGTTGGGGTGTAAGGGGGGGGTGTCTTGGTGTTAAAAATGGCTTAGAGATACTAAGTTCTGAGGACAATACATATGTCCCCCCTCCCTCCCTCCCCCCTCCCATGCCTTACCCTGATACTTCTCCGCCGCTTAGAAACATTTGCAATTCTAATCTGATCAACATTGGTGCATCTCTTTCGCAGTTAAAAGTTGTTGCGAAGTTTTTTGCGCCGGAAAAAATCTCTCATGAAACGTGTTATTTTTAAGTTACTAGCGGATCGCGTCAAGGGAAACAGTTTAAATTTGTGTTATTATACATAATGTTGTCACACACACACACACACACACACACACACACACACACACACACACACACACACACACACACACACACACACACACACACACACACACACGCGCGCACACACACACACACACACACACACACACACACACACACACACACACACACACACACACACACACACACGCGCGCACACACACACACACATACGCACACGCACACACACACACACACCTGAGGGAAGGAAGTTTAAAAATTAACTCGTCAACGTTCCTTTTACAATGCTATTGGACCTTGATGTGCGTCACTTAATTAAGGACGTGTTTCGCAGAAGCTCTCTTTAGCATCTTCGGAGGCATAGAGAAAGTGATTACGTATTAACTGTTGTTGTTGTTTTAGATTCAGCTATTCGGAACAAAAGTTCCAAGTAGCACGGGCTATGGTGAGCCCGTAGTGGACTTACCTGGCACAGGAGCGGAACTGTATGTACATATTAACGTTGTTGTTGTTGTCGTTGTTTTAGATTCAGCTACTCAGAAGGAAATGTTCATGTAACACGGGCTATAGTGACTCTGTAATACATATTAACAGATTTGACATTATATATATCATGTAGGATAAGGTGAGGTGTTACTGGGTAATCTTTTTTTGCATTCTCATTGGTCTGCTGAGGCAGTATGTGTGATGTGACCTGCCAGTTCTCTCTTGGTCTTGTAGTAACCCGTACTCTTAAAAATAACGTCGCTTTAGGCTCGTATGCGCGCTATGGCCAAAAGTGGACGCAATTTGAAATGAAATCGGCTCACGAAAGTGACGTACTGTCCCGTTTTCTGTTTGAGTCGTTCGGCTTACTCGGAAAGGTTAGGAGAGGAAACTTTCAATTAATGTTATTCATAACATTTTGAAACTTTATGAGAATTTCCTGTCCACATAACCTTTCAGAGGATCCTTAACTAACTGTTGTTGAAAAAAAAAATCTCAAGTTTATTTTCATTTTCAAATTACGTCCACTTTCGACCATACGGGCAAACGGTCAAAGGCGACAATATTTTAAAGAGGACAGGTTGTCGGTAGATGGTAAGGCGAGGTGCAGTCTACGGTCTATAAGATATTTTGCCAGCTGCTCCTGCTTTGTTACCGTCTACTGCTAGTTCCTGCTCAACCTGCTAGCGTGTACTGCTAGCTCCTGCTCAATCTGCTAGCCTTTTGTGCTAGCTCTTTCTCCTTATACTAGCTCATCAACCACTTGGGCTGAGCGGTAGAGCGATGGTCTCGCTTCATGCAGGTCTGCGTTCAATCCCCGATGGTCCAAGTGGTTGGGTACCATTCCTTCCCCCGTTCCATCTTAAATCCTTATCCTGACCTCTTCCAAGTTCTATAGTTGTAATGGTTTGGCGTTTTCTCCTGATAGTTCCCTTCTGTTCCCTATACAAGCGTGTTGTACTAGCTCCTTCTCCCTCCTCTAGCGTGTTCTATTAGCTCCGTTCTCTCTGCGAGCGTGTTCTGCTATCTCCGCTCCTTCTGGGAGCGTGCTCTGCTAGTTCCGCTCCCTCTGCGAGCGTGTTTCACTAGTGTGATCTGCTAGCTCCTGCTCCCCCTTTCTCGTGTATTTGCGAACTTGCTGAAGCTCATTTTAACTTTTTCTTTCAGTAACGTGGCGTCGGTGTGCTGGCTGGGTCCGGCTCTTTGTGGAATTAAGACGCCTTCTTCTTCCTCTGGTGATAGGCTCAGGTGGGAGTGGTGCCTGGAGTGTCTCAGGTGGTGCCTGGAGTGTCTCAGGTGGGAGTGGTGCCTGGAGTGTCTCAGGTGGTGCCTGGAGTGTCTCAGGTGGTGCCTGGGGTGTCTCAGGTGGTTATCTTGAGATGATTTCGAGGCTTTTTTTAGTGTCCCCGCGGCCCGGTACTCGACCAGGCCTCCACCCCCAGGAAGCAGCCCGTGACAGCTGACTAACACCCAGGTACCTATTTTACTGCTAGGTAACAGGGTCATAGGGTGAAAGAAACTCTGCCCATTGTTTCTCGCTGGCGCCTGGGATCGAACCCAGGACCGCAGGATCACAAGTCCAGCGTGCTGTCCGCTCGGCCGACCGGCTCCCCTGCGGTGGTGGTGCCTGGAGTGTCTCAGGTGGGAGTGGTGCCTGAAGTAAGTGTCAGCTAACTGTCACTCCGGCTGACAATACTTAAAGGGAGTGACGAGGGGGACACAGTCCAGGAAAGACATATATTACTCCTTAGTTTATCAACAGCTTTTTTATTTAATTTCGAGCACTACATATTTGTTCTAAAATATAAAACTGAAGTTGAATGTTCCAAGTTTTACCCCAGACCTTAAGTTATCAAAACAAACCAGTTAAACATACTAAATCCCCAGGGGATACCGAAGATAGCGACATATGTCGTCAATTTATTGGAATTGTGTTTTTGACTCTTAAATCCTCGAGGGAGCTGTCAAGCCACACATTATAGGCCCGAACACCTAGATAACAAACACCAGAGGAGTGATGTTGTCACATTGCTGTCCCAGTGACCCCAGGTGTGGCGCCTGGTCTCCGTGAGCCCAGGTGTGGTGCCTGGTCCCCGTGACCCCAGGTGTGGTGCCTGGTCTCCGTGACCCCAGTGTGGCGCCTAGTCTCCGTGACCCCAGGTGTTGCGCCTGGTCTCCGTGACCCCAGTGTGGCGCCTGGTCTCCGTGACCCACCAGTGATGACTTTACCCTTGTGTGTTAAGACAGTTGTGTGTCAGTTACTGAACTGGAACGATGATGAGTGTTAAACTTGGCAGAAGCAGTCCACGCCGCCGCCACCGCCGTCGCCGCCACCTCTACCCCGCGCCATCCCATATCTTACTGCCCTCGCTGCCAAAGATCCTGCCACCTATCCCTCCATCCTACAAAGGAATTCTGTGGTAAAGACTACTCAAGGTCGGTCGATAGAGCTTCTGCCTCACACTCGTGGGGTCCGCGTTTCGAGAGCCCAGGTGAATGGAGTTCTGTGGTGTTCATGTTGTCTTTCTCTTTAGATTACTCCCACGACTTAAAATGTATACGTTAAATACGGCCAGTCGCCTGCGACACGGAGCCACCACCAGTCGCCTGCGACACGGAGCCACCACCAGTCGCCTGCGACACGGAGCCACCACCAGTCGCCTGCGACACGGAGCCACCACCAGTCGCCTGCGACACGGAGCCACCACCAGTCGCCTGCGACACGGAGCCACCACCAGTCGCCTGCGACACGGAGCCACCACCAGTCGCCTGCGACACGGAGCCACCACCAGTCGCCTGCGACACGGAGCCACCACCAGTCGCCTGCGACACGGAGCCACCACCAGTCGCCTGCGACACGGAGCCACCGCCAGTCGCCTGCGACACGGAGCCACCGCCAGTCGCCTGCGACACGGAGCCACCACCAGTCGCCTGCGACACGGAGCCACCACCAGTCGCCTGCGACACGGAGCCACCACCAGTCGCCTGCGACACGGAGCCACCACCAGTCGCCTGCGAC
Source organism: Procambarus clarkii (assembly GCF_040958095.1). Lineage (NCBI taxonomy): Eukaryota > Metazoa > Arthropoda > Malacostraca > Decapoda > Cambaridae > Procambarus > Procambarus clarkii. The sequence goes on from NC_091169.1 coordinate 40,223,250, forward strand.
ACGGAGCCACCGCCAGTCGCCTGCGACACGGAGCCACCGCCAGTCGCCTGCGACACGGAGCCACCACCAGTCGCCTGCGACACGGAGCCACCGCCAGTCGCCTGCGACACGGAGCCACCGCCAGTCGCCTGCGACACGGAGCCACCGCCAGTCGCCTGCGACACGGAGCCACCACCAGTCGCCTGCGACACGGAGCCACCGCCAGTCGCCTGCGACACGGAGCCACCGCCAGTCGCCTGCGACACGGAGCCACCACCAGTCGCCTGCGACACGGAGCCACCGCCAGTCGCCTGCGACACGGAGCCACCGCCAGTCGCCTGCGACACGGAGCCACCGCCAGTCGCCTGCGACACGGAGCCACCACCAGTCGCCTGCGACACGGAGCCACCGCCAGTCGCCTGCGACACGGAGCCACCGCCAGGCGAACAATACACACTCACCACAGTTTTATGCTTCCATGACCTAGAATAGGACTTTGTTATTGACGCGGAGAGCCACATTTGCCGAAGGCCAACACTAAGATGATGTATTATCACCTACACCTACTGACGCCCTATTTCCCGTACCTTATTGACGCACTATATTTCACCCCCTACTGGCGCCCTCTTTCCCACCCCAATAATACCAGATCCCTATCTCCCACCCCCTACTGATGTTTAAACTCCCAACCCCCCATTCTAAAGCCCCTATCTCCGGCTAGAGACAATTTCATACATGTGGAGGACAAAGAAACTTTTCCCTTTGTTGTTTAAAAAGACTTTTAGCCTCTCGCTGATCTTAGCGGAAAGATGTCGCGGGCAATAAGCCAGGCTTCCTCCCGCTGTCGCAACGACTTAGATTTTCTCCTTCTGGGGAATGGGAAAATCTTTCTTTTGTTTTTCCTTTATTTGATGCTTTACTCTATTATATTTTTTTGGTGTGAGATTGCTTTTGCACTGTTTATATCACTGGGTGGATGACTGTTTATATCACTGGGTGGATGACTGTTTATATCACTGGGTGGATGACTGTTTATATCACTGGGTGGATGACTGTTTATATCACTGGGTGGATGACTGTTTATATCACTTTGTGGATGATTGTTTATATCACTGGGTGGATGACTGTTTATATCACTTTGTGGATGATTGTTTATATCACTGGGTGGATGACTGTTTATATCACTGGGTGGATGACTGTTTATATCACTGGGTGGATGACCGTTTATATCACTGGGTGGATGACTGTTTATATCACTGGATGGATGACTGTTTATATCACTTTGTGGATGATTGTTTATATCACTGGGTGGATGACTGTTTATATCACTGGGTGGATGACTGTTTATATCACTGGGTGGATGACTGTTTATATCACTTTGTGGATGATTGTTTATATCACTGGGTGGATGACTGTTTATATCACTGGGTGGATGACTGTTTATATCACTGGATGGATGACTGTTTATATCACTGGGTGGATGACTGTTTATATCACTGGGTGGATGACCGTTTATATCACTGGGTGGATGACTGTTTATATCACTTTGTGGATGATTGTTTATATCACTGGGTGGATGACTTTACATCACTGGGTGGATGACTTTACATCACTGGGTGGATGACTTTACATCACTGGGTGGATGACTTTACATCACTGGGTGGATGACTGTTTATATCACTGGGTGGATGACTTTACACCACTGGGTGGATGACTTTACATCACTGGGTGGATGACTTTACATCACTGGGTGGGTGAATGTTTACATGGAGTGGAGAGTGAGATGTGCTATATGGCAGTGGTCAGTGCAGGTTCATAACAGAATGGTGTCTGGTTCGACTCCCGTGCAGAAGACGTTTGGTCACATTTTCTTACACCTGATGTCTCTGTTTACCTAACAGTAACTTGGAACCCGAAAGTTACTGAACTGTTGGGGGTTACGTCGTGAGGAAGCCCAGGCGTCGGTCTGAGTGGTCTACGTGATAACACCCCGCGTACACACCCCCGCCTCACCCCAGACAAGCACACCCCCACGACCTGCCTCACCCCAGATAAGCACACCCCCACGACCTGCCTCACCCCAGATAAGCACACCCCCACGACCTGCCTCACCCCAGACAAGCACACCCCCACGACCTGCCTCACCCCAGATAAGCACACCCCCACGACCTGCCTCACCCCAGACAAGCACACCCCCACGACCTGCCTCACCCCAGACAAGCACACCCCCCACGATCTGCCTCACCCCAGACCAGCACACCCCCACGACCTGCCTCACCCCAGACAAGCACACCCCCACGACCTGCCTCACCCCAGACAAGCACACCCCCACGACCTGCCTCACCCCAGACAAGCACACCCCCACGACCTGCCTCACCCCAGATAAGCACACCCCCACGACCTGCCTCACCCCAGACAAGCACACCCCCACGACCTGCCTCACCCCAGACAAGCACACCCCCACGACCTGCCTCACCCCAGACAAGCACACCCCCACGACCTGCCTCACCCCAGACAAGCACACCCCCACGACCTGCCTCACCCCAGACAAGCACACCCCCACGACCTGCCTCACCCCAGACAAGCACGCCCCCACGACCTGCTTCACCCCAGACAAGCACGCCCCCACGACCTGCCTCACCCCAGACAAGCACACCCCCACGACCTGCCTCACCCCAGACAAGCACGCCCCCACGACCCAGCCAATACCAGCTCGCCAGAGTGAGGGCCGCGTTATACCAAGAGTAATGAAAAAGACTTTAATTACAGCCAACCTCGTTACTGTGTGGCGCGTACGGGTCCCTGGTGTTCCCTTCATGATGGAGAACACGCGGTAGTCTAACATGTTGGCACTCAGACCGGATAACTGGTGTCTGGGCGTGACCTACCGGCCCCTTCTCCTGGTAGCAGGGACCTCCCTGGTTAACAGGGCCGGCTCAACCGCCCACCCGAGATAATCAAAACAACGCATCGAATTGAACACTGCCTTATTGAAGACCTTGCCAGTAAGTTGAGTTCCGCAATTAGCAAGTAGAAAGTCGACACCGTAACGTAAACACTAGTAAATGAATCTTGGTTTTACATACAACCACATATATATGTGTGTTGATCAAAACACACACCAGAAAGTGAAGGGATGACGACGTTTCGGTCCGTCCTGGACTATTCTCTTTTGCCTTGCTTTTTCTTCCTTTAAGATTTTCTTCTCCTCACCTCTCTTGCCTATTTATTGCCTTCACCTCCTTCCTTCTTCACTATTAACGGGCTATTCATGCCCGTGCCACCTCTTGGGTGGCTTAATCTTTATCAATCATTCCCTCTTTACAATCGACTTGAGAATGGTCCAGGACGGACCGAAACGTTGTCGTCCCTTCACTTTCTAGTGTGTGGTTTGGTCAACATACTTCAGCCACGTTATTGTGACTCCTCGTCTGTATATATGTGTGTTTTTACTATTTGTGCCTACAGGATCTAACTGTTTACTCTTGCCTTTCTAACCGTCGGCTGTCTTTTGTACCAACTCCCGACCTATTTGAAAGGCATGAGGTAAATCAGTGTCTGAGAAGTGAGGTATTCACTCACTTAAGCCAGCATTGGTTCCAAGGGGTTGTCATAGCCAGGGGGGTGGTAATGGGGGACGAGCTCCCATGACCTATAAAATGCTCCTATACGGCATGCGTCTTCAATAGCCTCTGACAACCAAGTCCAACTCCTGGCCTGCACGGGTGGCTTAGTCTTTAAGTCCGGCGGAACTGCTTTTACCGACAGGAGAAGGGGCGAGGGCGTGCCTCTGGCGCCTTAAAACCAGCTGCTCCGGGTAGATGGGACTCGATAGCCTGGGAAGGTAGCCCATCTAGGGGAAGGAAAACCCTGATTTTAAACCTCCGCTGCCTTGCAGCCATACCCCTTTTTTGGGGAAAGGCTTCAGGAGTCAACCTCGAGGAAAAATCCGGAGATGGAGTCCCTAAGGCAGTTCGTCTTATTCCAATTCTTATGGAAATACCGGAGGGGAACGAGAAGCTGACGAAGGTAATTATCTATAAATACCCTCAGATTCTGGACCCCGAGTTTATACTCGACGACCAACGATTTGTGTGGGCCAAGCGTCACCTTATTAAAGGTGAAGCTAGGAGTCAGGTGGTGGCTCTAGTGAGAGGTGACGTACCCGAGAAAGTGTTCATCACCGGGGCTGGCTACAGGCATGTAGCAAAGTATGTGGAAGAGCCCATAATATGCCTGAAATGCTGCAGATGGGGGCATAAATCCTGGAGCTGTCAAAATGATCCACGATGTCGTTTCTGCGGAAAGTCTCACCTCTCTACTGTGTGTAGAAACAGACTGAATCTGGGTGAGAAAATAGTTCCCAGATGCTGCAACTGTGGAGGTGTTCACAATGCGAGCTCGGCTGTGTGTAGCAAGAGGCCGAGTATGGCTGTTCTCCGGCCGGTGAATGTTACAGAGCAAGCAAGAGCTCTTACCCAGACACCGGGAGCACAGCAAAACAGTCTGCCCCAAACAGTGCCAGTGAACCGGACGAATGCGTGGGTAAAGGAGTCACCTTTACTTAGGCAGGCTCCAGCAACAAGCAGCCACGCCATCACTCAGGACTCCGGCAGTGACAGTGTAAAGGTGAGTGAAGTGGCTACTGTGGCTCAGAAAGAGGGTCATAATAATATGGTCAAGGAAGTGTGGGCTGAACTTAAAAAAGTTGGTGAGTTCCTCCAAAATCTGGGGCAGAGAATCGAGTCCATCGAGGCTAAATTAAACGTTCAGGAGGTCAAGGAAAATCACAAAACGGTGAAGGATAGTCAGGATATAGTGGTTGAGGACAAAAATGAAATATTGAGTGATGAAATGAAGGAAAGTGAAGTGTGTGTGAATGATGATAGTCGTAGGGAAAGGAAGAACCCTATAATTACACATAAAATGAAAGAATCATTTGGGCCAATAATGGACGTCTCAGGGCTAAAAAAATCTCTTGAGAACCGCAATGTCGCTTTTACTGGTGAACTTGGGAGGAGGTGGGAGATGTTATACAAGGTATGGCTATCATTTAGTGAACTTATTGGGGATGACTTAGGCAGTGAATTGATTAATAATGGATCACCCTAGACTGAAAGTGTTGTCATGGAATGTTAATGGTTTAAGAAACAGGGTTACAGATGTTCATTGTTATGTGATGGGAAATGATATTGATGTTGTAGCTCTCCAGGAGACAGGGGATAGGAATGAAGGATTATTGAAATTAAATGGCTATAAAGGGTTTCACCTCTTCGCTGCAAATAACATCAGAGGCACGTCGATTTATGTTAAGAACTCCATACCAGCAGAGTTAGTAGAACCGCCATCAAAAACGCAAGGTATAGAGAGTGTCTGTGTTAAATTATCATTAAGGGAAGGGGAATTTATGGTAGTTAATTTGTATGTATCCAGGAACTGCTTCGACGCTAACTATTTACCTGACTGCATTTATACTAATCCTTCACTGGTCATTGGGGACCTTAATGCTCGGCACACAAGCCTTGGGTCAGTGGGTAGTATTAATGCTAATGGGGTCAAGTGGTTACAGTTTCTACAAGATCATCCAGATACCTGTCTCTTGGGAAACAATGAACCAACTCACATCAGGGGAGGACGGCTTGACTATGCCTGCGTTTTAAACTCTCAGGGGATTATGGGGGAGGCTCGGGTTGTTCGGGAACTACTTAGTGACCACTTTGCCTTGAACGTTGAATTACCACTGGGGAAAAAACAAGTCCACTTTCAAAGGAAAAGGCTAAATATTAATAAAGATATGAAAAATTATTTTATTCAAAATATGGGAGATTGGTATCAACATTACACGCCGCTCTGCGTTGATAGTTTTTACGAGGACATGGTCGAGAACATAGAGAAATTAGTACAGAGGGAAAATAACGGGGGCAGTGGAAGCAAGACGCACGGACCTAAGAAATTTAAATATTCCAATGATCAGCAAGTCAAGGGATGGGAGAGAATGCTACGGAGTGCGCATAAAGCATGGTTAAAAAATGGAATGAGGGATGAAGAGAAAAATACAATGTTGGAAGTGGCTAGGGAATGCAGTCAGGTGAGGAAGGAGGCGCGGGACAGATACTGGCAAGAATTTGCTCAGTCCATTGGTAATACTAAGAACCTTAAAGACATATGGAGAGCAGTAAACAAAATCAGGGGTTGTAAGACCAAATTCATTGCTCACTCAGATCCAGGGAAAGTTGCTAATGAGTTAGTAGATAAATGGGCAAGTGCTGCTGGTATGGAGTCCTTACCTGCAGACACGAGAGTCACCATTGAGTCATGGGAAAATATTAGAAATGGAGTAACTTTATGTGCCTTAAATACAAGATCTATAACATGCACTGAGATAACTCACGATGAGCTACTGGATGCTATAAAAAGTGGCAGCTCCACTGCTCCGGGAAAAGATGGAGTAACGTATGACATACTTAATTATTTAGCCGGTATGAAACCTAATCCCTTACTTGATTTGTTTAATATGAGTTATAGAGAGGGAAAGTTACCAAGAAAATGGAAAGAGGCTGTCATCATTCCTATCCCTAAGTCAAACGGAGGCTACAGACCTGTCTCCTTAATATCCTGCTTTTGTAAAATGATGGAAAGGATTTTGTTAAATAGGCTACTCTACCTTGTAGGTGATAACATGTCCAGTAATCTCTTTGGTTTTATCAAAGGCAAAAGTACTGCGGATTGTCTCTTAAAGTGATTGTCTAATGTGGATGACAATTGTAGAGTTTTTGTTGATCTACAAGGAGCATTTGATAAAGCCAATGGGGAAGTAATCTTATACGAATTAGCCAATCTGGGAATAACAGGGAGATTGCTACACTGGGTAAGGGATTATCTACAAGGCAGAAAAGGTCAGGTGTATTACCAGGGATACATGTCTGAGGAACGGAGGTTTCAGTTAGGTACCCCACAAGGGGGAGTATTAAGTCCCACCTTATTCAATGTATTAATGAACAGATTAGCATCAGAGATGTATCCTCCAGGGGTCACGACGATCATATATGCTGATGACATTCTTATACAAGGCACTTCTGGGAACAAAATTCAAGATGCTCTTAACATACTTGGTACAACCTGTCACAAGTTAGGCTTAGTTATAAATGCAGATAAAACCAAATACGAGTATAGGAAACGAAGAAATATAACACTTACTCTAAATGGTGTGGAACTGAGCCGTGTACAGAAGTACAAGTATCTGGGCATGTATGTTGGATACACATGTGAGAGTAAAAATGCTGAAATAAATCATATCAGCACCTTATGTATAGCCCGTCTGCATCCTCTAAAAGCACTGGCTTTTTCTGGTAAAGGTGTTGGGGTACCTATCTTGCGGATGTTATACATAAGCACTGTTCGATCCCTGATAGACTACGCAGCACCCGTATTGTCTTACACAGGCCAAGGCAGAATTCAAAAAATAGAGCTGATACAGAACGAGGCTATGAGGATTATTCTTGGATGTCAAAGAAATGCAATGATTGAAATAATGAGAATGGAATTAAATTTACAGAGTGTGTGTGATAGAGTCCGTGACATTAACACTAGAGTATCTATTCGTTTCATGCGGAGAAAAGGAGGGGATAAGCTGTTTGAGAGCGTTCAGACCTGCTTGAGTGACGTACACACTTCCAGGAAACTGAGGGAGACACGCTATACGAGAGGATTAGCTCATGACCTCAGGGAATACGACGTACTTGACTGCTGTAAACCCTCTCGACAGTGTAATATGTCTGCTCCCTGGAAAGTACAGAAAATAGACGTCGAAATTGTCCCCTCAAGGTGAAAAAGATTCATCATGAACCGGGACAATTACGGTGTTTGTATGGAAGCATGATATCTCGGTTACCAAGAGGCAACAGTTTACATGTATATTGCGACGGGTCGGTGGCGGAGGATGGCAGGGCAGGGTGTGGTGTCCTAATAAGGGATTATACGGAGTTTGGGACTGTGGACAGGATAATTGAACTCCGGCTTAGTAATTATATATCCACACAAGCTGAACTGCAGGCCATTCTGGCGTGTTTGGAGGAAGTACGTCATGACGACAAAAATGTTTTTGTATTTGTCGATAGCCGAGGAGCACTGGAGTCCTTAAACAGTCGAAACCCAGTCTTCATGTCTATAGTGGAGGACTGTAAGAGAAGAATAACTGAGATACAGCTGAAAGGTTATAGTGTGAAATTCATGTGGATTCCATCTCGTGTTGGAATAGTGCTCAACGAGGTGGCGGATGACTTGGCCAAACGTGCCACATCAAAACCACAAGTTGACATTGAATGTGAATTCACAATGAGACAAATAAGAAGCAAAATCAGAAATATTCAGGCACAGGCGGGAGTGGAGAGGAGAGAGATAATGTATGAGAGAAGTCAAACCATGCAACACTACATGTATGTGAGTCAAAACACCCATTTCACTTATGGTAAAAGGAGAAATGCTTGGAGTGACTCTGTGTACATGCGGCTCAGGCTTGGGTACAAATATTACTGGGAATATGGGATAGATGTTCATGATAATGACACGAAGTGTAAACTATGTGGTATGTTAAGGTCTCACACCCTTGCCCATTATATTCTTGATTGTCCGTTGATTAATGTATATAGAAACACTGAGATAAGGACTGTTCCTGAACAAATAGCCTGGATGTGTCACAACGGAAAGGTTGATGATATTCTTGAGAGATATAAGAATTTTGCACCAAGATTGTAATATTTTGTTGAATTATCTGCAGGTGTCTTGCAAATTGTCTATACAGTATACCTAGGTCATAAAAGTATTTGTGTGTACGTCTGATACCATACTACTTGTGAGGGAGGAAATGTATATTTTTACCTCTCAGAATGTTTGGTAATGTGTTTATTTGTGATGTGTGTCTATGTATATATTAACACGTTGTACTGAATGGGGTGAGAATAGCTTGAGCTACCTCATCCCTTTGTGTGTATTTTACCTCAATAAACTTATTTCAATTTCAATTTCAATTTCAAGGCAGTTCGTTGTTGACGTCGACCTCGTTCTGGCAGCTCCTGCGACGTTGCTGGAATCATGTGTATTGGCATTTGCCTTTCTATTGGATAATTTCAGTAACGTGGAGAGGGGGGACCTGCTGCATGGGTAACAGCTTCTCCTCCATATCTACCTACCCAGGCTTTGCGCCCTGTCAGGGCGCAACTCCATAGTCTTTAGACTGAAGGATGCCCACTAAGCCAGCATTGTGAGCGTTATAGGACAACGCCTCTATTCTGTCTCCTTCACTGATAACACTGAAGACTGGCACTGGTGGAGGTCAGCCAGGTGGTGCCAGCTCTCCTGGCCAGGGCTTTACATGTTCGGTCCTTCAGAACCCATGGCTAAACTATCCGGATCCATAGGGTCGACCATCCGGATTCCCCCGGCACGTTCATTGGTGCTTCTGCAGAATAATTCTCTCTCATTTTATGTGTGCATGGCTGAGCCTGTATTGTGAACACCGACACACTTGTGACCTTTAGTCTGCTTCTATATGCATCCCGGTGAGGACAAGACCTCTGTATATTCTCCAGAACATTGGAGCCCACCTCTTGCCATAACTAACCTCGGAAACTACAATATCTTCTGCTACTAAGACTTAATATAAAAAATCCACTCATTTATTGACTATGCGAGATTATCATTTTCAGCTGAAAGAAGTTTTTTTTTTGTTTTACACAAAGAATATGTTTTGTGAGTAACAGGAGCATGCTGAAGAATTTATTGTGTAACACGAGTGTATCACCACTGATGTTTTAGAAGATAACTGTTGTGTGTAGCTGGTGTAGAGTGTAGAATCAGTAGAGTGGTATTGGTGCTAGGAGACTAACATAGGATTATAGACTCTGCTTAGGCTAAGGTCATAAAAATGTCAGCTTTTATGTCCTCAATCAATATAGCAGAGAGCTGGGATGGTTGATCTATTTTCAACTGTCGTATTTGCCTGTCGTTCAGTTCTCTATCATTAGCTTAGCCAGGTTGCCTGTCACTAGGGTACGCTTAATATGGTGTTTTACTAAGCCAACTCATGAGAGGTTCTTGTTATATAGGGAAGGGTTTACCTTGCGCGGGGTGGAGAAAGCGCGAGTATGAAATTGGTAGAGAAAACCCGAGTCCTGTTACAGTAGAATTCCTACCTCAAGGCACTCGCTAACTGTTAGGATGTACCAAAACTTATTTATATTTTAATTAAATGCACAATTTGTGAAGGCATTTATGGACGCATTACAAAGGACAAATCTGATGGCCTGGAGAACGTTGCCGGACAGATATATGTAGGTGAATCCTGCGAATTCAAACATGAGGCGCTGTGAAAAAAGAGAGAGAGAGAGAGGAGAGGAGAGGAGAGAGAGAGAGAGAGAGAGAGAGAGAGAGAGAGAGAGAGAGAGAGAGAGAGAGAGAGCGTGAGAGAGAGAGAGAGAGAGAGAGAGAGAGAGCGTGAGAGAGAGAGAGAGAGAGAGAGAGAGAGAGAGAGAGAGAGAGAGAGAGAGAGAGAGAGAGAGAGAGAGAGAGAGAGAGAGAGAGAGAGAGAGCGTGAGAGAGAGAGAGAGAGAGAGCGTGAGAGAGAGAGAGAGAGAGAGCGTGAGAGAGAGAGAGAGAGAGAGAGAGAGAGAGAGAGAGAGAGAGAGAGAGAGAGAGAGAGAGAGAGCGTGAGAGAGAGAGAGAGAGCGTGAGAGAGAGAGAGAGAGAGAGAGCGTGAGAGAGAGAGAGAGAGAGAGAGAGAGAGAGAGAGAGAGAGAGAGAGAGAGAGAGAGAGAGAGAGAGAGAGAGAGAGAGAGAGAGAGAGAGCGTGAGAGAGAGAGAGAGAGAGAGAGAGAGAGAGAGAGAGAGAGAGAGAGAGAGAGAGAGAGAGAGAGAGAGAGAGAGAGAGAGAGAGAGAGCGTGAGAGAGAGAGAGAGAGAGAGAGAGAGAGAGAGAGAGAGAGAGAGAGAGAGAGAGAGAGAGAGAGAGAGCGTGAGAGAGAGAGCGTGAGAGAGAGAGAGAGAGAGAGAGAGAGAGAGAGAGAGAGAGAGAGAGAGAGAGAGAGAGAGAGAGAGCGTGAGAGAGAGAGAGAGAGAGAGAGCGTGAGAGAGAGAGAGAGAGAGAGAGAGAGAGAGAGAGAGAGCGTGAGAGAGAGAGAGAGAGAGAGAGAGAGAGAGAGAGAGAGAGAGAGAGAGAGAGAGAGAGCGAGCGAGCGAGCGAGCGAGAGAGAGAGAGAGAGAGAGAGAGAGAGAGAGAGAGAGAGAGAGAGCGTGAGAGAGAGAGAGAGAGAGAGAGAGAGAGAGAGAGAGAGAGAGAGAGAGAGAGAGAGAGAGAGAGAGAGAGAGAGAGAGAGAGAGAGAGAGAGAGAGAGAGAGCGTGAGAGAGAGAGAGAGAGAGAGAGCGTGAGAGAGAGAGAGAGAGAGAGAGAGCGTGAGAGAGAGAGAGAGTGAGAGAGAGAGAGAGAGAGAGAGCGTGAGAGAGAGAGAGAGAGAGAGAGCGTGAGAGAGAGAGAGAGAGAGAGAGAGAGAGAGAGAGAGAGAGAGAGAGCGAGCGAGCGAGCGAGCGAGCGAGAGAGAGAGAGAGAGAGAGAGAGAGAGAGAGAGAGAGAGAGAGAGCGTGCAACAAGGGGTGCTGCCAATAATGTCCACAGCATAATAGGTACTTCCCCCCCCCCCCCCCCCTCTGGCACCCACAGATCAAGGGGTACGAGGGCGGAGCCTGGCCAAGTTTATCCTTCAGGGACTCAACACTTCCACTTCATTAAGTCATAACCCAATTATACAATCACAATTAAATTTTCAAAGCGTGTTAGAGGACTCTCTCGAGGGAGACAGATGTTGCCAAGGTAACAGAGACGGGAAGGACAGACTAGCAAGACGGGAGAGAAAACTAGTAAGTGAAGGATATTGAGCACGAGGAAGAAAACGGAGGAGGAGGATTAAGAGAAAGGTTAGGTGTGTGGTCGCAAAGATATGTTTGCAAGGTTGAGACTCAGCTCCTGGGCCCCGTCTACCTCTGGTCACGACACAGTTGTCATAGGTTGCCACAGTCATCAACACCCGCTGAGGTTGACGTTATTGTAATCAACACCATACCTAACCTAACCTGCACCGAGGACAACAATCAGACAGCTTCACCGAGGACAACAATCAGACAGCTTCACCGAGGACAACAATCAGACAGCTTCACCGAGGACAACAATCAGACAGCTTCACCGAGGGCAACAATCAGACAGCTTCACCGAGGACAACAATCAGACAGCTTCACCGAGGGCAACAATCAGACAGCTTCGCCGAGGACAACAATGAGACAGCTTCACCGAGGACAACAATCAGACAGCTTCACCGAGGACAACAATCAGACAGCTTCACCGAGGACAACAATCAGACAGCTTCACCGAGGACAACAATCAGACAGCTTCACCGAGGGCAACAATCAGACAGCTTCACCGAGGACAACAATCAGACAGCTTCACCGAGGGCAACAATCAGACAGCTTCACCGAGGACAACAATCAGACAGCTTCACCGAGGGCAACAATCAGACAGCTTCGCCGAGGACAATAATCAGACAGCTTCGCCGAGGACAACAATCAGACAGCTTCACCGAGGACAACAATCAGACAGCTTCACCGAGGACAACAATCAGACAGCTTCACCGAGGACAACAATCAGACAGCTTCACCGAGGGCAACAATCAGACAGCTTCACCGAGGACAACAATCAGACAGCTTCACCGAGGACAACAATCAGACAGCTTCACCGAGGGCAACAATCAGACAGCTTCACCGAGGACAACAATCAGACAGCTTCACCGAGGGCAACAATCAGACAGCTTCACCGAGGACAACAATCAGACAGCTTCACCGAGGGCAACAATCAGACAGCTTCGCCGAGGACAACAATCAGACAGCTTCGCCGAGGACAACAATCAGACAGCTTCACCGAGGACAACAATCAAACAGCTTCACCGAGGGCAACAATCAGACAGCTTCGCCGAGGACAACAATCAGACAGCTTCGCCGAGGACAACAATCAGACAGCTTCACCGAGGACAACAATCAGACAGCTTCACCGAGGACAACAATCAGACAGCTTCGCCGAGGACAACAATCAGACAGCTTCACCGAGGACAACAATCAGACAGCCTCACCGAGGACAACAATCAGATAACGACCGTCTCCTTTGCGAGAAATAAAGCGCAGTAACCCGAAACTTATCAAATTATATTTACAACATAAACAACGTTGTCAGATATAATTTAAAAAACATGATTATTGGAGAAAGAAGCATTAAAGAGATAACGGGGTTCACCCATACCTCATCTTGGCCACAAATAAACAATTTCAAGGTGAAGGAGGCCTTGTTTGTGCTGGGCTTCACCTCACCGTGGTGCGGGACGACCAATAGCAGAGTCGTCCCATCCATCCCTTCTACCTCCCCCTCGGCAGGCTGCTGTTTGTGCTGCACAATACCGCCACCACCCCACAAAATATTTAATATTGCTCGCATCACCACCAACCACCAAGTCAAACAAATACCTTGCTTAAAATGTGGTGAGAAGGTCGTAGTGTGAGGCTACGACCACGTGTCCGTGGAGAGACGACCTCGGGGCAGCAAGTGTTACTTCCCCCGGGGTCCACCACCCTCCCTCGGCCCGACACACACAAACAACAGCTTTCCTGTCACAACATTCACTCATTTATTTATTTGTTTATTATGCACCCCATACCTATTCGGTGGGCGGTGGTAGAAAGGCTTACAGAGGCACATAATGGGTCCAGGGACTGAAGCCCATAGTTTAGATAAGCAAGTGACAATCTTGTAGAGCTAGTTACACAATTGTTAATATTACATACACACATACAAAAGACTTGTAATCAAGCACTCCTGTTCAAACTTTGCATTACAAATTTAGTTTTTCTGCCACATCTGTGTCGTATTTTTGTATCACAACACACCTGTGCTTTTGCTCAACACCTATGGAGCATGACACCTCTGCTCCACACCGGACTGCAGGAGAACACCAGACTGCAGGAGAACACCAGACTGCAGGAGAACACCAGACTGCAGGAGAACACCAGACTGCAGGAGAACACCGGACTGCAGGAGAACACCAGACTACAGGAGAACACCGGACTGCAGGAGAACACCGGACTGCAGGAGAACACCGGACTGCAGGAGAACACCGGACTGCAGGAGAACACCGGACTGCAGGAGAACACCAGACTGCAGGAGAACAGCGGACTGCAGGAGAACACCAGACTGCAGAACACCAGACTGCAGGAGAGCACCGGACTGCAGGAGAACACCAGACTGCAGGAGAACACCGGACTGTAGAACACCAGACTGCAGGAGAACACCGGACTGCAGGAGAACACCAGACTGCAGAACACCAGACTGCAGGAGAGCACCGGACTGCAGGAGAACACCAGACTGCAGGAGAACACCGGACTGTAGAACACCAGACTGCAGGAGAACACCAGACTGCAGGAGAACACCGGACTGCAGGAGAACACCAGACTGCAGAACACCGGACTGCAGGAGAACACCAGACTGCAGGAGAACACCAGACTGCAGGAGAACACCAGACTGCAGGAGAACAGCGGACTGCAGGAGAACACCAGACTGCAGAACACCAGACTGCATGTGGTTGTGTGGTGTATATATCTTAAGTACATAAATAAATTCGAAATGGTGAAAAGACATACAACTAAAGGGCTTCCTAAACGGGAAAACAAGTGATAAGTAGATACACATAAGCATCTGAATATGTAAACAGTGGTTCATTAAGATAATACAAGTATTCTAGGAGAGCATCACGGAGAGCGGAGCAGCCACTAGGTTCTCCATCACCTCTACCAAAATCTATACTTTGTACTCGAAGCTGTAGCAACTTAAAGCTTACTGAAATGCTGCGGAGATCTAGGCACGGCATGGCAATAACTATATGAGTAACGTAATCCGTATAAGGAACAAGACGTAACTGCGATGATGGTCCTGAATCAACCCGTTCTCGCACTTTCTTTAAGTCAATATTGACTTAACCTATAATAGGTTAAGTAATAATTGTAATTACGAAGCAATAAGATGCTTATCTTAACATACTAAGAAGGTTAGGTAAGGTCGGTGTTTTTTATGAAGCTTTTCAAGGTAAACTAAAATATTCACAATAAATTAGTATGTCACATATGCACTTATTTAATAAGTCAATATTGACTTAAAGAAAGTGTGAGAACGGGTTGCCTGAATGGTGGTTGGGAGTCGGGCGAGGCCAGGGTGCTGGGCTCATCACCACGGATATGAACACCTACGTTAATGACCACTAAACAAGACTTCTAACGAGTCTAATCAATTATTAAAGCGTCGAGGGGCAGAGTCACATAATGAGAGGAAATAACTGGCCAATCTAAACCCATTTTCCCCTCTGAAACGTGATTAAAACAATCAACAATTACCACCATTTTCCGTCAATTTACTATTATCGCCCGCGGAAATTGGCACTACACTTGCTGTGTTATTTCACCTCTGACACGGCTCTTCCAGTGTTGATGAAGACTTACACGGGCGGGTCTGCCACACCTGCCTCCCTCCCCCTTGGTCTGCCACACCTGCCTCCCTCCCCCTTGGTCTGCCACACCTGCCTCCCTCCCCCCTTGGTCTGCCACACCTGCCTCCCTCCCCCTTGGTCTGCCACACCTGCCTCCCTCCCCCTTGGTCTGCCACACCTGCCTCCCTCCCCCTTGGTCTGCCACACCTGCCTCCCTCCCCCCTTGGTCTGCCACACCTGCCTCCCTCCCCCTTGGTCTGCCACACTTGCCTCCCTCCCCCTTAGTCTGCCACACCTGCCTCCCTCCCCCTTGGTCTGCCACACTTGCCTCCCTCCCCCTTAGTCTGCCACACCTGCCTCCCTCCCCCTTGGTCTGCCACACCTGCCTCCCTCCCCCTTGGTCTGCCACACCTCCCTCCCTCCCCTTTGGTCTGCCACACCTGCCTCCCTCCCCCTTGGTCTGCCACACCTGCCTCCCTCCCCCTTGGTCTGCCACACCTGCCTCCTTAAAGAAACACCATAAACAGAAGCCCCTAAAGAAGTAACCCAAAAGATACAGGAGACAACTGAGTCACAGAAATGCTACAAGTTACTTCTTAAGTCTAAGAATCGTAAATAAATGAAACGGACAAGATGAAGGAGGTGTCGAAGCCAATTCAATACACGTTTTATGTAAATATGATAAGAAACCCGAGTGAAAAAGAGTACAGTATTTACACTGAACTACAGATGGTCGAAAGGCTGGGTTTAAAAGCAGACGCTCGACACTGTAAACACATACACCTGATTGCGAAACTAATTAGTTGGTAACGCCATACCTTTGTCACATAATGGTCAACTTTTCATGACAAAGATCATGCAGCGTTACGTAAAATACAGCACACTCACCTGTCATTACCCACCTGTCAGACGACAGCATACACCTGTCATTACCCACCTGTCAGACGACAGCACACTCACCTGTCATTACCCACCTGTCAGACGACAGCATACACCTGTCATTACCCACCTGTCAGACGACAGCATACACCTGTCATTACCCACCTGTCAGACGACAGCATACACCTGTCATTACCCACCTGTCAGACGACAGCATACACCTGTCATTACCCACCTGTCAGACGACAGCATACACCTGTCATTACCCACCTGTCAGACGACAGCATACACCTGTCATTACCAGCAGACCGCAGCACTCAGTGCATGTAGTGTAACCTTGAGGTTGTGTTGACACTCACTGAGTACACAGCTGCACCACTGACCAAGTTAACAACTCCTCCACTACTTAGTGGCTGGAACTACTATTCTGGAGCGGCCTCATTCATCCATATTGCCTGTCGTCCCTCACAACACCTACACACCCATCCAGTATACACACACCATCATGTAGGTATACACACACACCATCATGTAGGTATACACACACACACACACCATCATGTCATCACACACCATCCACCACACTCACCACACCCCTCATTCACTCCACCACACTCACCACCGCCCTCCACCACACTCACCACCTCCCTCCACCACACTCACCACAGCCCTCCACCACACTCACCACCTCCCTCCACCACACTCACCACCGCCCTCCACCACACTCACCACCTCCCTCCACCACACTCACCACCGCCCTCCACCACACTCACCACCTCCCTCCACCACACTCACCACCGCCCTCCATCACACTCACCACCTCCCACCACCACACTCACCACACTGCACCACCCCCTCCTACACTCCACCGCTCTCTCTACCCAACAATTCTGGCCTTTGACATTCCAGCATAAACAGATGTAAATTTTCTTTATTTTCGCCAAGAAATTAGCGGAGACATTGGGTGGTGTAGCGCGGGAGACAGAGTTCCCTTATCCCCGGCCTGATTGGTGCTGACACCACATCTTCTCTATGCAAATGTTCCCCGTTCCCGTCTTCCCAGCTTTAGTTTAGGAGGGGCGGCAGTGGCTGATAAGGGTGCCTCGCTTCTTGTCTCCACGGTACACCCCAGCCACTACGGTACACCCCAGCCACTACGGTACACCCCAGCCACCACGGTACACCCCAGCCACTACGGTACACCCCAGCCACCACGGTACACCCCAGCCACTATGGTACACACCAGCCACTACGGTACACCCCAGCCACCACGGTACACCCCAGCCACCACGGTACACCCCAGCCACTATGGTACACCCCAGCCACTACGGTACACCCCTGCCACCACGGTACACCCCAGCCACCACGGTACACCCCAGCCACTATGGTACACACCAGCCACTACGGTACACCCCAGCCACTACGGTACACCCCAGCCACCACGGTACACCCCAGCCACTATGGTACACCCCAGCCACTACGGTACACCCCTGCCACCACGGTACACCCCAGCCACCACGGTACATCCCAGCCACTATGGTACACACCAGCCACTACGGTACACCCCAGCCACTACGGTACACCCCAGCCACTACGGTACACGCCAGCCACCACGGTACACCCCAGCCACTACGGTACATCCCAGCCACCACGGTACACCCCAGCCACCACGGTACACCCCAGCCACTATGGTACACACCAGCCACTACGGTACACCCCAGCCACCACGGTACACCCCAGCCACTACGGTACACCCCTGCCACTACGGTACACCCCAGCCACCACGGTACATCCCAGCCACCACGGTACACCCCAGCCACTACGGTACACCCCAGCCACTACGGTACACCCCAGCCACCACGGTACACCCCAGCCACTACGGTACACCCCAGCCACTACGGTACACCCCAGCCACCACGGTACACCCCAGCCACTATGGTACACACCAGCCACCACGGTACATCCCAGCCACCACGGTACACCCCAGCCACTACGGTACACCCCTGCCACTACGGTACACCCCAGCCACCACGGTACATCCCAGCCACTATGGTACACACCAGCCACCACGGTACACCCCAGCCACTACGGTACACCCCAGCCACCACGGTACACCCCAGCCACCACGGTACACCCCAGCCACCACGGTACACCCCAGCCACCACGGTACACCCCAGCCACTATGGTACACCCCAGCCACTATGGTAAACACCAGCCACTACGGTACACCCCAGCCACCACGGTACACCCCAGCCACTACGGTACACACCAGCCACCACGGTACACCCCAGCTACTAGTTGGGATGGTGAGGGGTGAGTGGAGATGGTGAGGGATGAGTGGGGCTGGTGAGGGATGAGTGGGGCTGGTGAGGGGTGAGTGGGGATGGTGAGGGGTGAGTGGGGATGGTGAGGGATGAGTGGGGATGGTGAGGGGTGAGTGGGGATGGTGAGGGGTGAGTGGGGATGGTGAGGGGTGAGTGGGGCTGGTGAGGGATGAGTGGGGATGGTGAGTGGAGATGGTTAGGGGTGATGGTGAGGGGTGAGTGGAGATGGTGAGGGGTGAGTGGGGATGGTGAGGGGTGAGTGGAGATGGTGAGGGGTGAGTGGGGATGGTGAGGGGTGAGTGGGGATGGTGAGGGGTGAGTGGGAGTGCTGAAGCAAGAGGGAAAGCTCCCCTTAGGACCAACACTTTAGTGTTAGCGGGAGCAGCCTCAGCGTCTGACAGTAATACCGACAACAACAAGTAGTGTACTTGTATCTAGGTGAGGTGACCAGCGAGGCCAAGCCAGGTTATCCTCGTCCGTGTTCTGTACCTTCATGTAAGCTTCCAAAATCACTTTTACAATAAAGTAATTTGGTACACAAACGAACTAATTTCAGAGAACAAAATGAAAATAAAAAAGGGAAGCTAAACTGAAAGGGTAAAGGGAAATTCTAGGCCAATTTATGCACTATAATAGACCAAAGTTAGGTTTGCTTGTTCTAGGCTATGAACGGGTCAGACTAGTTTTGGTTAAGATTGACTATTATTATATTTTTACTTATTTAAAGCATCCCATTTTCAGATTCTTGATTAGTTCCTTGTCATTCTTTGTTCCTTTTCTTACTAAATTGTTTAGTTTGATAATGTTCTTTCATAATGTACAAATTTGTGTAGAACAAATATGAGGATGAGTTGTCTTGTGATCAATTGTTACGAAAATGTTTAAGGTCTGTTGAAAATATGTAATGGAAAAATATTTTGAGAGGAAGATGTGGTAGTAAGTTGGGTGAGTGGATGTGTGTGGGTGAGTATATTGACACGAGTGCCGCTGACGTGAGTAAATATGCCTACCTAGGTGGTGGGAGCCAGGCGCCCATAATTTGTCAACGTCGAGGAGGGCGCCGTCACCACCACCATCACCGGCACCACACCTGCAACATACCTGGAGAGGGTTCTGGCAGTTGTTCTACTCCCTGAGCCGCACCACCGCTACAGGAGTAGGCAAATAAAGGGCTGCTGGAATTCAGTCCCAACAAATGTAAAGTAATGAAGATGGGGAGGGAGAGAGGAGAACTGGAGACATCTACACCATAAGGAAAAGGCAACTACAGGAATCGGGAAGAGAGAAAGGTTTGAGAGTGAATAAAATTCCAACACTAACACCAGAGGAACACAACCACGATAGCATCAGCAGCATATGGGATGCTGGCAAATATAAGAACATGGTGTAGAAACTAAATCAAGACTTCTTCAAGGAAGTCTACACAATATTTGTTAGCCAATACTGCTAACAGCAATATGCAACACAGGCATGGAATCCAAACGTGTGAAACATAAAACCAAAATTGAATAGTACAAAGGTTTGCAACAAGATTAGTGTAAGAGGTAAGATGGGATATGATCACAACATACAAGATATTGAGGGGACTGAATAAGATGGAAAAGGATAGCCTCTTCATACTGAGATAAAGTAAAACAAGAGGAAACAGGTAGAAGCTGGGAACATAAATGAGTCAAAGGAATGTAAGGAAATACTTCCATTCCAAACCAGAGTTGAAGAACATCAAGTAAGAAAAAAGGAAACTTCGGCAGGCCGGTTATCCCACACGAAGCAGCTCCTATTTATGCCCATTATTTATCTAAACATTTGTTAAATATCAATGTTTCTGTTTCGAATTTGTTTGATTGGTTTTACCTTGATATGAGGGAGGGCCAAACACCTGCTGTGTGGTGCTATACACACGTGGTATATGAGGGAGAGCCAAACACCTGCTGTGTGGTGCTATACACACGTGGTATATGAGGGAGAGCCAAACACCTGCTGTGTGGTGCTATACACACGTGGTATATGAGGGAGAGCCAAACACCTGCTGTGTGGTGCTATACACACGTGGTATATGAGGGAGAGCCAAACACCTGCTGTGTGGTGCTATACACACGTGGTATATGAGGGAGGGCCAAACACCTGCTGTGTGGTGCTATACACACGTGGTATATGAGGGAGGGCCAAACACCTGCTGTGTGGTGCTATACACACGTGGTATATGAGGGAGGGCCAAACACCTGCCCTGGGTTACTACACGTGACTAGTGAGCCAGGTAGCTCAGTATTTACAGTGGCTTTAATCCCACAATGTGTTTCTGTAATTCGCCATTATGGATGGTAGAGCAATTACGTGATGAACTCCGTGAACGATGGCCATTAACCCGATAATTAGGGCGGCCATTACTGTGTCCATCACGGCTTTCTCGCAGCCTAGTAATTATTATGATCTGTGAGACATTACTGCCTGGTGGTCACGCGCCCTCTCTTTCTTATACCTCCTCCGCCTCCATCCCTCTATCCCCTCTATCACTATTCCTATACAACCATTCTAACACCACTGCTCTTCTAGCACACACACACGCACACACACACACACACACACACACACACACACACACACACACACACACACACACACACACACAAGGCTCAGGACATAAACTCCAGAAGCACACTACACCAAGATATACGGGCGACCTCCAGTAATAAAATTGGCTCCAAGCGGGTAATACCGCCTTACTCGAGTCCTTCAGGCCCGGCCTTTATGAACTAATAGGTAATTTACGGCCCATCGCCTCAAACACAAGTGGGCCGAATTAAGTACGTCTAAATCACCAGTCCTGCAGCAACAGCCGGTGGTGATCCACACTCACAATTACCCAACGACGATATAGGTGATAATTTGCATCACTTCCCAAGCTCAATGTTCTTTTCGTTTTCATACAAATGCAAAAAAAAAATACAATATCGAAATCAATTTATGTTTTGTGGGTGTCGCTTAAAAGGGAGAGACAGCGACGGAGGGGAGGAGGAGATATAACAAACTAACCCTCTTTTCTTACCCTAGTAGAGCAGATCTCCCTATATATATATATATATATATATATATATATGCGAACAAGCCTGAATGGTCCCCAGGACATATGCAACTGAAAACTCACGTGTGCCCCAAAGAATGAGGTGATTTGGTAAAATGCTATGCCCAAGATAACTATCCGAGTGCCGGCGGTGGGGTGGTTCATATAGCCTCGGCTATCACCTCATTTTGTCCGGTCGTGATGGTCAAGTGGATTAAGGCGTCTTGTACATACCAGTTGCGTTGCTTCTGGGAGTATGGGTTCGAGTCACTTCTGGGGTGTGAGTTTTCAGTTGCATATGTCCTGGGGACCATTCAGGCTTGTTCGCATTTGTGTTCCTCACGTGTGCCCCAAAGAATGAGGTGATTTGGTAAAATGCTATGCCCAAGATAACTATCCGAGTGCCGGCGGTGGGGTGGTTCATATAGCCTCGGCTATCACCTCATTTTGTCCGGTCGTGATGGTCAAGTGGATTAAGGCGTCTTGTACATACCAGTTGCGTTGCTTCTGGGAGTATGGGTTCGAGTCACTTCTGGGGTGTGAGTTTTCAGTTATATATATATATATATATATATATATATATATATATATATATATATATATGCGCGAACAAGCCTGAATGGTCCCCAGGACAATATGCAACTGAAAACTCACACCCCAGAAGTGACTCGAACCCATACTCGTGTATGGGTGGTCATACACGAGTGGGTGGTCGTATGGGCATACTCGTGGTCATACTTTTGTGTTCCTCACGTGTGCCCCAAAGAATGAGGTGATTTGGTAAAATGCTATGCCCAAGATTACTATCCGAGTGCCGGCGGTGGGGTGGTTCAAATAGCTTAGGCTATCACCTCATTTTGTCCGGTCGTGATGGTCAAGTGGATTAAGGCGTCTTGTACATACCAGTTGCGTTGCTTCTGGGAGTATGGGTTCGAGTCACTTCTGGGGTGTGAGTTTTCAGTTATATATATATATATATATATATATATATATATATATATATATATATATATATATATATATATATATAGATATATATATATGACCGAAAAGGAAAAGGTAAGATTAATAATTCTAACACGAATTTTCTCAATATTTCTTATGTTTCTTTTTCACTGTCGATGGTAAATGAAAAATCAGTTCTCCAAAATTCACTTTAATTTCTAGTCTGACGCGACGCTTCAACGCGTTTCGTTGTAACTTATTACATTTTCAAAGACTTTACACACACAACTGTAACCTGTAAACACATCCATACTTATACTCGCATTTGGGTGAGGTGATATAAAAGTTTTGGGTGAGGTGATATAAAAGTTTTGGGTGAGGTGATTGACATTTACACAAGACAGAACACGAATCAATGGGTATAAAAACATAAGAATGAAAGTAACTGTAGAAGGCCTATTGGCCCATAGCATCACCACTTCCTCTTAATGCTTCTATATTGGTTCGGAGTCTTGAAGTGGGTAGAATATAATTGTGCATTAATTGGCTGTTGATGAAACTTATATAGTAAACTTAGGCCAACAGCTATATACAACCTATCCCCCACCCTCCCCCCCCCAAGCCACACCGCCACCCATGTTGAGAGAGGATAGCAAAGACCTGGGGGGTACCAAAGACCGGGGGGGGGGTACCAAAGACCTGGGAGATACCAAAGACCTGGGGGATAAAACTGATTCGAACACTCAAATGAGAAAAACACTAAACAAAAATTCAGTAAATGTAAATTCCATTCTCATTTTTTACGAAGTTTAAAAAACTTAAATCGTAACAGACATCAAAGGAAAAGCATTTGAATAATATATGCTGGTTATCCATATGCATTTAGACAGTGTTTGTGTGTCCGGGAGCGCGCGCGCATCCCTGCATAATTTTGTGTTTGATCAGCAATAATAAAAATTAAACATCCCAAAAGAAGTCCACAAAACATGATGCATAAAATTCTTGCTCCCATGAGTCATGTAATTGAAAAAATGTTTTAAATACCTTTCGCATGCTTGCTTCTTACATGCAAATGAGGAGTGCAGCATTTTTTATTGTCATGAACTGGCGGGGAGTGTTGAGGGGAGGTGAAGGCGAGCAGTGTGCAGGCGACTCCCGCCGCACCCCGGACACCATCAATCATAAAGTGCCTCCCCTCTACAAAAGAAGAGTCTTCCCCTCTATAGAATAAAAGATCCCCTGCTCAGCTCCCCTCTGTAAACGAATACATAAAAATGAGGGAACAAAGAACATGTTCCGTGTGAAGAACATGTGTGTCCCTCACACCGCTACAGGCCGGGTCACCCTCGGAGCTCAGTAATGGCATCTTCAAGGACAAGGAATGCAAGTAACACTTCGTAATAATATAAAATATACATAATTATGTATTATGTCAACTTGCAAGCAACAATATAGTAAAGGTGCCAGGAAAGATCAGGTGTCAGATGTGTGTGTAACAGAGCCAGAGTTACTGCGTCAGACGGAACATCATGCTCCAGATATTTTTATACTTAACCTTAAATATTTATTTTGTAAATTCTATATAACAGGTACATATCAATATTTCAGTTACAAATTCGCTTCAGTAAATGATAATTTCAAAGCCTTTCCCCACGTCAGACAATTATTTATCTTTTATAACTTATATTAAACCACTAGATTAATGATGAATTCTGGTCTAATACCGCTAATGATCATTAATATCAAATTAATTAACTTAATCCAATACACACCACTGAGTTCGGATAATTTTACACCAGCTGCCACAGATCCTACTTTTGTTAATAGAAACTGTCCAGAATCCCGCAATGAACCATTGGGAGCCTTCAGTACTGGATAATATCCCAGCAGTGAACCTACAGTACTGGATAATATCCCAGCAGTGTGCCTTCAGTACTGGATAATATACCAGCAGTGTGCCTTCAGTACTGGATAATATCCCAACAGTGAACCTTCAGTACTGGATAATATCCCAGCAGTGAGCCTTCAGTACTGGATAATATCCCAGCAGTGAACCTTCAGTACTGGATAATATCCCAGCAGTGAACCTTCAGTACTGGATAATATCCCAGCAGTGAACCTTCAGTAGTGGATAATATCCCAACAGTGAGCCTACAGTACTGGATAATATCCCAGCAGTGAACCTTCAGTACTGGATAATATCCTAGCAGTGAACCTTCAGTACTGGATAATATCCCAGCAGTGAACCTTCAGTACTGGATAATATCCCAGCAGTGAGCCTACAGTTCCAGAGAATATACTGTCCCTTCACTTAAGAATGAACCATATAGGTTCGAAACGTTGTGTAAATTTATAATAAGTGTAATACATTCTACAGTTAATTATTTTTCTTCAACTCGAACAAAGATGCCATTTGGAGAAATCCTCTTCCAATTAAACGATGATGCAAGAGCACTAGTCAAAGAGATAGAAGCCCTTAACAAGAAAATAATAAATACACAATATGCAGTTATATTCAATGAAACATGTGTTCCATGCAGTCATATTCAATGAAGTTTAGGCAAGTATACTTGCATAGACTCTCAAGTCATAGGTAAACACACACAAAGGGATCCACTCCTGCGAGAGACTCGAACCTAGAAGGCCAGGTGTTCACGCACCGAGCAGCCCGTCCTCCAAACAAAGATCCAAAAGTGATTCCATGCACCCGCCAAACCCCCTGTTTATGAATGAAAAGCGGTTTACACACGACTCACAACTGCTGACGTTCGAACATATCCGGAACAAGTGCTTCACTGACGAATTTTGTTCGAATCACAACGCTATAAATGCTTCACCCACGTACTACAAATACAAATAATCGCCAACAGAACCTAAACACCTAACCTAACCTATCCTATGCCTATATATACACAATATGCTAATATATTATAATATTAATTTATACTTGAGAAATTTCCCGTTTTGAATGAACAGCATGTTAAAATTTATGAATGCGTCTGTGGGGTCGACCGCTGGATGTAATGGACTTGAGTCGAGGACGGGTTGCACCGAGACAACCAGTACTCTGACCACTCCACCACGCAGATCCTTAAAAGAGATCGAAACTCGGGAGTTTATACCCAACATCTCGACCTCCCAAGGACGCTAGCAATGGTAAGAGATCAGGATTCGTTTTTCATCAATCAATCACATTTACTAGGGAGAATGTGAGCCTCATATTTACTGTAAAAAATCTAATAGGAGGTAGAGGTGTTGTGTTGGTTGATTTTTCAGAGTTGCATGGCGTGTCACCTTTCTTTTAATGACGTCTTCAACATAACCGTTAGAGAATCCATTATTGACTAGGATCAGCCTTACTCTACAGAGTTCCTCGTCGACCTGCTTCCAACCAGAACTATGAATGAGCTCGGTCGACGTAAGCGTTGACAACACTTCGCTTTTACCTGTCCGGGCTGTCACTATTAGCATTAAGGCACATTCCTATGTTCGTTTCCTTAGTGTAGAATGCAGTATGAACTGCAGTGAATATATATTGCAACAGCATGGTAAATTTGTTTTTTTTTTAAATGTAAGGAGTGCCTTGCGAAACGCATCCCTAGGCGTCAGACCATAATAGATTTGAAAATGAACTTTGGAGAGTTAATTTTTCAACTTCCCTCGACAGTGAAGAAAAACATAAGAAGTATTGAGAAGATTCGTATATACCTATCCATGTTTCATTGAATATGACTGCATATTTTGTATTGCTTATTTTGATTACCGAAAACACAACCACACACACCTCAGTTGAGAGACGGGACCAAAGAGCCAGAGCTCAACCCCCGCAAGCACAACTAGGTGAGTACACACACACTGTT
Source organism: Procambarus clarkii (assembly GCF_040958095.1). Lineage (NCBI taxonomy): Eukaryota > Metazoa > Arthropoda > Malacostraca > Decapoda > Cambaridae > Procambarus > Procambarus clarkii. The sequence goes on from NC_091169.1 coordinate 40,249,861, forward strand.
AACTCCCACACACTCATAACCCACACACTCATAACTCCCACACACTCATAACTCCCACACACTTATAACTCCCACACACTCATAACTCCCACACTCCATAAACTCCCACACACTCATAACTCCCACACTCCATAAACTCCCACACACTCATAACTCCCACACACTCATAACTCCCACACACTCATAACTCCCACACTCCATAAACTCCCACACACTCATAACTCCCACACACTCATAACTCCCACACACTCATAACTCCCACACACTCATAACTCCCACACACTCATAACTCCCACACACTCATAACTCCCACACACTCATAACTCCCACACACTCATAACTCCCACACTCTATAAACTCCCACACACTCATAACTCCCACACTCCATAAACTCCCACACACTCATAACTCCCACACACTCATAACTCCCACACTCCATAAACTCCCACACACTCATAACTCCCACACACTCATAACTCCCACACACTCATAACTCCCACACACTCATAACTCCCACACACTCATAACTCCCACACTCTATAAACTCCCACACACTCATAACTCCCACACACTCATAACTCCCACACTCCATAAACTCCCACACACTCATAACTCCCACACACTCATAACTCCCACACTCCATAAACTCCCACATTGCATAAACTCCATTATTCACTTAACTCTCAAGGTGTCTAAAGACCTTAAGTTTCTAAGCTTCCAAACACTAAACTCTGACACTTCTTAAAGTGATGGATGGGGAGGGCAACAGGCTGCCGCATAGGTTACCTCTCTAGGCTTCTCTAAGGACTGACGCCAAACTCCAGCACCAGACACAAACATCACTACAACACCACCAAGCCAAACACCAGACAACATCAACACAACACGCTAGAGGTAAACATTATCGCTGAACACGACACGTCAACGCCGAACACCAACACAAAACACTCGTGGCAGACATATCCTAAACTATCGGCCTCATTACTCAATTCGGCTGAGACATATCCTTCTCTCCCCTCACCCTCCTACTCCCTCACCCCAGTGGCATGGTGGGAAGGAACATAATGCCTTCCAACCAATGAAAAATGTCCAAAAATGACAGAGTGGACAACTTTTTTATTCTCCCCCGAAAAAACTTGAGCTAGATTCCTAAATTTGTAATAAATTATGAAAAATTTTGGTCATATGTGTGAGAGGTGGCGGAGGCAGACACAAGCCCAGAGATTAATATCATCCTTCACTAGCACAGTTCCCTCCCGGCCTTCATGACATGTTAGGCAGACCAGCAAGCAAAATATGTACTTATATGTGGGGTCCTCCCATACCGTGCTGCCGTGTTGCCTGACCGTGCTGCCGTAACACGCTGCTACGCCTTCTATGTTACACTCACTCTTCTCGGCACACGACTTGCGGCCTTCTATATTACACGTAGCTCCTTATAGTATGACTTTAACAACTCTTAATGCCCAAAGTATATAATGACACTTGGAATAAATAATAGCTGTAGTCTTTACCATAGACTCCACAACTCCATATATAAACAACAGGAGTAAGACTAGGTGCACTACCATAGTGAGACATTCAGACATTGCCCCCGACCTGGGACAAACAACGGTCAACTGGACGGTCCCAAGACGACCATATTTTCTCCACAAGGCGATAAGTACCCCCACATAAACTTGAACAAATAAACATATGTAATATTATAAATATACTGGATACATATTATATATACATACATATAATACTTAAATATATGCATATATTATTATAACATCACAAACCCAACATGGAGGTGTGTGGAGGCTGCCTTAAGTCACTTCGGAAGAGTGTTGTAGGCATTGTATGTAACATTTGTAACATAAGGTTTCACCTAAGTTGTACAGGATTACCTACACAATATGCAAACCGGGAAGGTAACTACTGGATCTGTCAAAGAGACAGACAGATGTGGGAAAACATCACCAAACTAATGAATAACATTCCTGAAGAACACAGGCTACAATTCACACAAAAACTACCAGAAATATATGCAGAGTATATAAAGACAGCAACGAACTCTGAACACAACCCAGGGACTGAGAATTTAGAGAGTCAAAGTAGCAATGTAGACGGGTATAGTGTCGAGGTACACAAAAATGAAGGCAATAGTGTAGAGCACACTGGTGATATGAATAAGGAGAGAAAAAATGAGACGAATGAGAACACAAATGAGAAAGACGAAAGCAACAAGGAGAAAGATAAGGGCAATACCGAGAATGAATGCAGAAACGAGAAAGTTGGAACAAAAAACACAGAGGTAGCCAAGTCGTGCACGGGTACAAACAAGAATAATACAATCACAAATGAAAATATTTGCTGGTATTATGCAAAAGGACAGTGTAGATATGGGCCCAGAGGCACGGAATGCTCATTCATGCACCCACGGAAATGCCGAAACTGGTTAGGGAAAGGCAGATGTCGTTTTGATACAGAGTGTAGATATTTTCACCCTAAGCTATGCACACTCTCAGTCAATGAGAGGAAATGCTACGATCTTCACTGCCCCGATTTCCACGTCAGAGGTACACAGCGCCATATAAGAGAAGAAGTCCAACATAATAGCCCTGAAAATTTTTTAGAGGCAGGTACAAACAGAGGGAGAAACAGACAGGCAGAAACGTGGCAGGAGTACGGATGGAGAGGGGGAAATGCCCAAGACTGGACTACAGTTCGGCATCAAGCCCACACATACTACACCCCCCAACTACACAGAGACTACCACACTCCCCAGTATCACTTCCAAAACTGGACAAACCATTGCCACAACAACACACCCTGGGTCAGGGTAGAGAGGAGGGAGAACTACCAAAACCTTCCAGAAGTTACACACAACATGGACAATCATTCATATTTGCAAACATTCAAGGTTTAAAGCCAAAGTCAAGAAATAAAGTTAAGTTCATAAATGGCCTTCTATTAGAGTCAAACTCAATATTTGGGGCATTCACGGAAACTCATACAAAAGATTACATGGATGGTGAAATCTGGATTCCAAATTATAATCTATATAGATGTGATAGAAAAACTAGGTCAAATGGAGGAGTAGATCTGTATATTAAAAAAGACCTGGTATGCACAGAACTACTAAATTCAACTAATGAGGTGGTGGAGGTACTTGGAATGAAGGTAGAGAAACTAAACTTAATTATTATTCTAATATATAAACCGCCAGATACAACGATTGAGGAATTCACAGAGCAGATGCACAAAATAGAGAACATACTTGACAACCTAGCAAACCCAGCTCCAGATATTATCTTTCTTGGAGATTTCAATTTACCGAGTCTAAGATGGAGAACGGCAAACACAAATATCATAGCAGGGAATGACCCGGGAAATAACCAACCACAGGTTAGAGAACTTTTGAGATTCTGTGACAAATTCTCGCTCAATCAACAGATTACAGAACCAACTAGGAACGAAAACACACTAGACTTGTTATTCACAAACAATGATGAACTAATCAGGGATATCACAATCTCAGATACTTCATACTCAGACTATAAACTCATTGAAGTGCGAACTAGCATAAATAACGGTAGTAGGTCTAAGAGACCAAACAAGCGAGAAGGAATATTCAAAAAAATTCAATTTCAACAATAAGAGGATTGACTGGGAAAAAATAAATGTAGACCTTGCAACCATTCAATGGGAGACGGTCTTAAGCGACAAAACTCCCACACAGGGAATAGCTCAACTGACAGCTGAAGCTTACAAGGTCTGCTTGAAGCACGTGCCTGTGAGGAGGGGCAGAAAGAGGACCACTCTAGAAAGAGAACGGAGACGACTGTACAGGAGAAGGAAAAAAATAACGGAAATGCTTCGGCAGACACAACTATCACAAGCAAGGAAAACAAGCCTAAGCAGGGAGATTGAGGAAATAGAACAAACGTTGAAGCGATCATATGAGTCTGAGGAAATGGAATTGGAACAGAAAGCTATGCAAGAGATAAGGAAAAATCCGAAATATTTTTTCACATACGCAAAATCAAAATCCAAAACCTCGACCAGTATTGAACCGTTAATTACAAATGAAGGTACGTACACAGAGGACAACAAAGAGATTAGTGAAATTCTAAGAAGCCAGTATGAGGCTATGTTTAGCACACCAATAAACAACATGAAAGTTGATGACCCAGACAGCTTCTTTATGAATGACATTCAAGCTGCAGATAATATAACGGATATTACCACAAACTCGGAAGACTTTGAAAGAGAAATTGATAATATGCCTATGCACTCAGCTCCTGGGCCTGACTCATGGAATTCAATATTCATAAAGAAATGTAAAGTACCAGTAGCGAGAGCACTCAGCGTAATATGGAGAAAGAGCCTGGATACAGGGGAGATACCAGCAGCACTTAAATCTGCAGATATAGCTCCGTTGCACAAGGGGGGGAGTAAAGCCTTGGCAAAAAATTATAGGCCAGTTGCACTAACATCACACATAAGCCCTAGAAGAAAAGCAAAATGCAGATGTTGTATACACAGACTTTGCAAAGGCGTTCGACAAATGTGACCATGGGGTGATAGCTCACAAAATGAGGTCAATGGGAATAACTGGAAAAGTAGGACGCTGGATACTCAATTTCCTGTCGAACAGAACACAAAGAGTAACAGTCAATCAGATAAAATCGAGTCCAAGCGATGTTAAAAGCTCTGTACCTCAAGGTACAGTCCTTGCACCGCTACTGTTCCTTATTCTCATATCTGATATAGACAAAAATACACGCCACAGCTTCGTGTCGTCCTTTGCAGATGACACAAAAATCAGCATGAAAATTACCTCTGCTGAAGACATTGAAAAACTACAAGCAGATGTCAACAAAGTTTTTGATTGGGCAGCAGAAAATAACATGATGTTTAACAGTGATAAATTTCAGGTACTCAGGTACGGCAAAAATGAGGATCTGAAACATAATACAGGGTACAAAACACAATCGAATCTTCCCATAGTAGAAAAACAGCATGTCAAGGATTTGGGAATAATGATGTCCGACGACCTAACGTTTAGGGAGCATAACCAAGCAAATATCGCGTCAGGCAGAAAAATGATCGGATGGATTACGAGAACTTTCAAATCCAGGGATCCCATCACAATGGTTGTACTCTTCAAGTCACTTGTGCTGTCCCGTCTCGAGTACTGCTCAGTACTCACTTCCCCCTTCAGAGCAGGAGAGATTGCTGAAATAGAGGGAATACAGAGAACATATACGGCACGCATAGACGAGATAAAACACCTAAATTATTGGGATCGTCTCAAAGCTCTCCAAATGTACTCTCTAGAAAGGAGACGAGAGAGATACCAAATAATATACACATGGAAAATACTGGAGGGTCAGGTCCCAAATCTACACAGTAAAATAACAACGTACTGGAGTGAACGATATGGAAGAAAATGCAAGATTGAACCAGTGAAGAGCAGAGGTGCCATAGGCACAATCAGAGAGCACTGTATAAACATCAGGGGTCCGCGGTTGTTCAACGTCCTCCCAGCGAGCATAAGAAATATTGCCGGAACAACCGTGGACATCTTCAAGAGAAAACTGGACGGTTTTCTAAGAGAAGTTCCGGATCAGCCGGGCTGTGGTGGGTACGTGGCCCTGCGGGCCGCTCCAAGCAACAGCCTGGTGGACCAAACTCTCACAAGTCGAGCCTGGCCTCGGGCCGGGCTTGGGGAGTAGAAGAACTCCCAGAACCCCATCAACCAGGTATCAACCAGTGGGTTGGTAAGACAGCCTATAAGCATCTGATAGTGCTGAAGGGAAAGCATGCTACGTTATATAACATAGGGTAAGGTAATTATCAGGAGAAGGAACAAAGCCATTCTGAATACATAGGACTGGAAGAGGATATGAGCATAAGGATTTAGGATAGAACAGAGGAAAGGAACGGTTCCTAACCACAAGGACGGTCGTGGCTTGAACGCCGACCTGCAAGAAGCGAGGTCGTCGCTCTATCGTCCAGTCAAAGTGATTGGGGTTTACAGAAGGAAAGTTACCAGGTAGAGTAGAGTTAACGTTGTATCAAAATTGGTCTCCACGCCAGCGACATCTTACTAGAATGATGAAGTAAGAAACATGGCAAGTGTTATGTCACTGGAGTAGTGGGGGGGTGTCAAGTGTTATGTCACTGGAGTAGTGAGAGGGGGGGTCAAGTGTTAGGCCACTGGAGTAGTGGGGGGGGGGGGGTGTCAAGTGTTATGTCACTGGAGTAGTGAGAGGGGGGGTCAAGTGTTAGGCCACTGGAGTAGTGGGGGGGGGGTGTCAAGTGTTAGGCCACTGGAGTAGTGAGAGGGGGGGTCAAGTGTTAGGCCACTGGAGTAGTGGGGGGGTGTCAAGTGTTAGGCCACTGGAGTAGTGAGAGGGGGGGTCAAGTGTTAGGCCACTGGAGTAGTGGGAGGGGTGTCAAGTGTTATGTCACTGGAGTAGTGAGAGGGGGGGTCAAGTGTTAGGCCACTGGAGTAGTGAGAGGGGGGGTCAAGTGTTAGGCCACTGGAGTAGTGAGAGGGGGGGGTCAAGTGTTAGGCCACTGGAGTAGTGGGGGGGGTGTCAAGTGTTATGTCACTGGAGTAGTGAGGGGGGGGGTCAAGTGTTATGTCACTAGAGTAGAGGGGGAGGTGGGTGTCAAGTGTTAGTGTGAGGCGGGTGGAGTGTGAGGGAGAGGGCGTCAAGTGTTAGTGTGAGGGGGGTGGAGTGTAAGGGGGGGTGGAGTGTGAGGGGGTGGAGTGTGAGGGGGTGGAGTGTAAGGGGGTGGAGTGTGAGGGGGGTGGAGTGTGAGGGGGTGGAGTGTGATGGGGTGTGGAGTGTGAGGGGGGTGGAGTGTGAGGGGGTGGAGTGTGAGGGGGTGGAGTGTGAGGGGGGTGGAGTGTGAGGGGGTGGAGTGTGAGGGGGGGGTGGAGTGTGAGGGGGTGGAGTGTGAGGGGGGTGGAGTGTGAGGGGGTGGAGTGTGAGGGGGTGGAGTGTGAGGGGGTGGAGTGTGAGGGGGGGTGGAGTGTGAGGGGGGTGGAGTGTGAGGGGGGGTGGAGTGTGAGGGGGGTGGAGTGTGAGGGGGGTGGAGTGTAAGGGGGTGGAGTGTGAGGGGGTGGAGTGTGAGGGGGGGTGGAGTGTGAGGGGGGTGGAGTGTGAGGGGGGTGGAGTGTGAGGGGTGGAGTGTGAGGGGTGGAGTGTGAGGGGGGTGGAGTGTGAGGGGGGTGGAGTGTGAGGGGGGGTGGAGTGTGAGGGGGGGTGGAGTGTGAGGGGGGTGGAGTGTGAGGGGGGTGGAGTGTGAGGGGGGGTGGAGTGTGAGGGGGGGTGGAGTGTGAGGGGGGGGGTGGAGTGTGAGGGGGGGTGGAGTGTGAGGGGTGGAGTGTGAGGGGTGGAGTGTGAGGGGGGGTGGAGTGTGAGGGGGGGTGGAGTGTGAGGGGGGGTGGAGTGTGAGGGGGGGTGGAGTGTGAGGTGGGTGGAGTGTGAGGTGGGTGGAGTGTGAGGTGGGGTGGAGTGTGAGGGGGGGGTGGAGTGTGAGGGGGGGTGGAGGTTTACGAGGCCTGGGGGTCGTCTCCTCCACTATCTGGTGCCGCCAACGACCTCCCGCCACCGCCGCTCACCACATGCAATCAAGGAGAAACGACGAGAAAATTCGAGTGTACTGGTTGGTGTGTAGCGTCGCGTCGTGTAGTGTTGTGAGGGCGTACATGTGTACTGGTGGTGACGTACTGGTGGTGACGTACTGGTTGGTGTGTAGAGACGCGTCGTGTAGTGTTGTGAGGGCGTATATGTGTACTGGTGGTGACGTACTGGTGACGACGTACTGGTGGTGACGTACTGGTGGTGAGGTACTGGTGGTGAGGTACTGGTGGAGAGGTACTGGTCCCCACCATTCACCACGCGCCTTTCCAGGGAATGAGGGAAAGCCTTAAACATAACATACGCGTCACTTTACCTTCCCCCCCCCCCCCCCCCAACACCCACACCATAGTATCCTTCCCTCCCACTTACCCTCCCTCCCTCTCTGTCTCGTGCCCCTCCTTGTCCTTGGTAAACTCCTCCTGTCTGTCTGTCCGTCCCATCTCACCGGCCGCCCCGCACCTTGAGACAGGTGAGGAGGCTGAGTGCGTGGCCACAAACTATCCATCAGAAAGGTCCAAGAGGCGCCAACTGGCCGTCTCTCTCATTACCCCATTCTCGGGGTCAAGCGCACGCCTGGCCAGCTGCCCTAACACACTAGGTAACTGCCAGTTTGTTAATAGTGTACAGGGTGGTGGGGGGCCAGCAGGTGACGGGGGTGGGGAGCCACCTGAGGACAGTGACGGTGGTGGGGGACAGACGGGACAGTGGTGGGGAGCCAGCAGGTGACGGTGGTGTGGGACAGACGGGACAGTGGTGGGGAGCCACCTGAGGACAGTGGCGGTGGTGTGGGACAGACGGGACAGTGGAGGGGAGCCACCTGAGGACAGTGGGGGA
>NC_091169.1:40263343-40305843 GCF_040958095.1 Procambarus clarkii
ATGGTAATCTTGGGCATAGCATTTTATCAAATCACCTCATTCTTTGGGGCACATGTGAGGAACACAAATGCAAACAAGGAGTTTGCATTTGTGTTCCTCACGTGTGCCCCAAAGAATGAGGTGATTTGATAAAATGCTATGCCCAAGATTACCATCCGAGTGCCGGCGGGGAAGTGGTTCAAATAGCTTCGGCTATCACTTCCTTTTGTCCGGTCGTGATGGTCAAGCGGATTAAGGCGTCCCTGTACATACCAGTTGCGTTGCTCCTGGCAGTATGGGTTCGAGTCACTTCTGGGGTGTGAGTTTTCAGATGTATAATATATATATATATATATATTATATATATAATATATATATAATTATTTATTTATTGAATATGTCAGAAAGGGTGAGATCAATGATTCTAGTACGAATCTTCTTTATATTTATGTTATTCTGTCTTTGAGAAGTTGAAAAATTACCTCTCCAGAGTTTATTTTAGTGTTATTATGGTCTGACGCTGAGAGATGCGTTTCGTTGACCCTGTCAACATTTTCAAAGGCAGAGTACAAGTGGATATAAGTTGACTGATTGATTGTTGAAGACTAAGCCACCCAAGAGGTGGCACGGGCATGAGTAGCTCATAAGAATAGGTTTTTTGGATTGAATGTGATCTTTGGTCGTGAAAGATTATACTGTGCAATAATTTGCCCGGAGGAAGTAAATATATAACCGACAGTGAGGTGAAGTGTCACGTGGGCCAGTAGCCAAAGAGCAGCTTATCAGTCCTCTGTTTAATGATGGCTGGAGCATAATGCTAGTGTTTTCTGCCTTTTGGTCGTGATTAGTTTACTGTCACGGCAAATATGTTTAGTTCTATTAACAATTGAGATTGTGATTGGCCTGATGTTAGACGTAACTTCAGCTGCCTTTGCCCAATCACTTGAGCTGGACGGTAGAGCGAGTCTTTCCTTCCCTCTGTCCCATCTCAACTCCTTATCCTGACCCCTTCCCAGTGCTATATAATCGTGGTGGCTTGGCGCTTTCTCCAGATGGTTCCCTTCCCTCCAGCTGCCTTGTCTGTGTGGTCTTGGTGTGTAAACTTTTGGTCTGTGCATCGATAAGGTCAAGCATATTTAATTATTAGACTTTTAAGCATATTGTGAAAGCTGGGTTCTCATGTGCTTGAAGTTTACTTAGTCCCTTTCAATTACTCTTTTACCGGTATATAGTGCTTATGTCAAGTGCAGCCGTGTGTGTTTAGTGGGACACTACCACCATCAACACCAGTCGTGTGTGTGTGTGTTTAGTGGGACACTACCACCATCAACACCAGCCGTGTGTGTGTGTTTAGTGGGACACTACCACCACTACCACCATCAACACCAGCTGCGTCACCATAACCACCACTATCAAAGCCTACGCCAACACCTCCACCATTGCAGTAAACAGTAACGGAAAACTGCAGCGGCTCTTGCAGCAGGGGCCGTGACAACAGCAGGAGCAGCAGCTCTTGCAGCAGGGGCCGTGACAACAGCAGGAGCAGCAGCAGCTCTTGCAGCAGGGGCCGTGACAACAGCAGGAGCAGCAGCAGCTCTTGCAGCAGGAGCCGTGACAACAGCAGGAGCAGCAGCAGCTCTTGCAGCAGGGGCCGTGACAACAACAACAGCAGCTGCGGCTCTTGCAGCAGGGGCCGTAACAACAGCAGGAGCAGCAGCTCTTGCAGCAGGGGCCGTGACAACAGCAGGCGCAGCAGCAGCTCTTGCAGCAGAAGCCGTGACAACAGCAGGAGCAGCAGCAGCTCTTGCAGCAGGGGCCGTGACAGCAACAGCAGCTCTTGCAGCAGGGGCCGTGACAGCAGCAGCAGCTCTTGCAGCAGGGGCCGTGACAGCAGCTCTTGCAGCAGGGGCCGTGACAACAACAGCGCCGCCGCCTCCACGCATGCTTCTCAAGAGACACATTCCCAGCGCCTTATTTCCTCAGTAAAATTATTTAGTGAGGCTATAACCACAAGGGCGCAGCATGGGCTGGGTACACGCTGGCGGCGTGGGGCGGGGGTGGCTTACTGGCCTCCTCCACCACCAGGCGGGGGTGGCTTACTGGCCTCCTCCACCACCAGGCGGGGGTGGCTTACTGGCCTCCTCCACCACCAGGCGGGGGTGGCTTACTGGCCTCCTCCACCACCAGGCGGGGGTGGCTTACTGGCCTCCTCCACCACCAGGCGGGGGTGGCTTACTGGCCTCCTCCACCACCAGGTTGGGGTGGCTTACTGGCCTCCTCCACCACCAGGCGGGGGTGGCTTACTGGCCTCCTCCACCACCAGGCGGGGGTGGCTTACTGGCCTCCTCCACCAGGCGGGGGTGGCCAGGTGGCTTACTGGCCAGCCTCCTCCACCACCAGGCGGGGGTGGCCAGGTGGCTTACTGGCCGGCCTCCTCCACCACCAGGCGGGGGTGGCCAGGTGGCTTACTGGCCGGCCTCCTCCACCACCAGGCGGGGGTGGCCAGGTGGCTTACTGGCCTGTTCATCTCCTGGGAAGCATATCAGTGTGATAGATCTATATGTGGGGGTGGATTAGCGTGAGGGAGGGTGTGTACAGTGATATATTAGCGTGAGGGAGGGGTTATCTTGAGAGGATATCTTGAGATGATTTCGGGGCTTTTTAGTGTCCCCGCGGTCCGGTCCTCGACCAGGCCTCCACCCCCAGGAAGCAGTCCGTGACAGCTGACTAACTCCCAGGTACCTATTTTACTGCTAGGTAACAGGGGCATAGGGTGAAAGAAACTCTGCCCATTGTTTCTCGCCGGCGCCTGGGATCGAACCCAGGACCACAGGATCACAAGTCCAGCGTGCTGTCCGCTCGGCCGACCGGCTCCCCACAGGGTGTGTACAGTGATATATTAGCGTGAGGGAGGGTGTGTACAGTGATATATTAGCGTGAGGGTGTGTACAGTGATATATTAGCGTGAGGGAGGGTGAGTACAGTGATATATTAGCGTGAGGGAGGGTGTGTACAGTGATATATTAGCGTGAGGGAGGGTGTGTACAGTGATATATTAGCGTGAGGGAGGGTGAGTACAGTGATATATTAGCGTGAGGGAGGATGTGTACAGTGATATATTAGCGTGAGGGAGGGTGTGTACAGTGATATATTAGCGTGAGGGTGTGTACAGTGATATATTAGCGTGAGGGAGGGTGAGTACAGTGATATATTAGCGTGAGGGAGGGTGTGTACAGTGATATATTAGCGTGAGGGAGGGTGTGTACAGTGATATATTAGCGTGAGGGAGGGTGTGTACAGTGATATATTAGCGTGAGGGAGGGGTGTGTACAGTGATATATTAGCGTGAGGGAGGGGTGTGTACAGTGATATATTAGCGTGAGGGAGGATGTGTACAGTGATATATTAGCGTGAGGGAGGATGTGTACAGTGATATATTAGCGTGAGGGAGGATGTGTACAGTGATATATTAGCGTGAGGGAGGATGTGTACAGTGATATATTAGCGTGAGGATGTGTACAGTGATATATTAGCGTGAGGATGTGTACAGTGATATATTAGCGTGAGGGAGGATGTGTACAGTGATATATTAGCGTGAGGGAGGATGTGTACAGTGATATATTAGCGTGAGGGAGGATGTGTACAGTGATATATTAGCGTGAGGGAGGGGTGTGTGGAGGGGGTGTATCAGTATGAGAGAAGGGTGTGTGGGGAGGGAGTGAGAGTCCTCACAGGTAGTGTAGTGCACGTCACAGCAGCAAGCCTCCTCCTCACCGCTCCTTACATAGGTAGTCCATTAGCTTAAGCTTAATTCCTGGCGAAATATAAACAAAGCTAAATAAGTTATATCGGCTCTTCAACTGAGTTTGTGTGAGCATCAATAAGTTATGATCTAGGGTGTGATTTATTAGACAATTACTAGGATCCTACACACCCAATATATTGATTCTGGTGGTGGCGCTACCCGTGAAATAAAGTTTTAAAATGGAAATTCTTGGTTAGCTTGGCGAGCAGGGCGTCGATCAGAGGCGAGGGACGTGCCGGGCGGGGGAGGACCACTCTCCTGGTTAATAACACAACCCTGGTTATCCCCACCTCCTGCAGCTACCACACACTGAAGAGCAACACCAGACACACACATTAATGTCCTCTAATTCTATACCATCTGAGGTATATGAAGGAGGCGTGAATAACCAGGGTTATTCTCAGTACTCACTTCCCCCTTCAGAGCAGGAGAGATTGCTGAAATAGAGGGAATACAGAGTATTCAGGGAATACATATACGGCATGCATAGACGCGATAAAGCACCTAAATTATTGGGATCGTCTCAAAGCTCTCTAAATGTATTCACTTGAAATGAGACAGGAGAGATACCAAATAATATACACATGGAAAATACTGGAGGGCCAGGTCCCAAATCAACACAGTAAAATAACAACGTACTGGAGTGAACGATATGAAAGAAAATGCAGAATAGAAATAGTGAAGAGCTGGGGTGCCATAGGCACAATCAGAGAATACTGCAGAAATATCAGAGGTCCACGGTTGTTCAACATCCACACAGCGAGCATAAGAAATATTGCCGGAATAAACGTGGACATCTTCAAGAGAAGACTAGATCATTTTCTTCAAGAAGTGCCGAACCAACCGGGCTGTGGTGAAATGTTGGCCTGCGGGCCGCTCCAAGCAACAGCCTGGTGGCCCAAGCTTCCACAAGTCAAGCCTGACCTCGGGCTGGGCTTGGGGAGTACAAGAACTGGCAGAACCCCATCAAGCAGGTATCAAGGAGTAGGCTTCAGATGAGCTGAGGTAGGATAACAGCTCTTGTTTCCAGTTTCAATAGGTACGTCATTTGACAGCCCTTAGGAACTTTAGTCTTAGTTATTCAAAAAACAGAGATAAGGGAGGGAGGGAGGGAGGGAGAAGGGCGGGGGTAGAGGTTGAGGGGGGGGGGGGGAAGCCATAGAGGATAAAGGCCCAGACTGCCGGGGTCCTGGCCGCCGGGGTCCCGGCCGCCGGGGTCCCGGCCGCCGGGGTCGATACCTACACGTTCTATTCGAAGGTTGACCATTTTTCTAAACACAAAGTGGTAATCTTGGCTATGACTGTACAAAGCTTCATCAAGAATTTCAATTTATGGCTAAAGCTAATTGAGCTCATATGTGCTTTTTAAGCCGGATCATTTTTTGTGTGTGTGTGTGTGTGTACTCGCCTAATTGTGCTTGCGGAGGTTGAGCTTTGGCTCTTTGGTTCCGCCTCTCAACTGTCAATCAACTGGTGTACAGGTTCCTGAGCCTACTGGGCTTTATCATATCTACATTTGAAACTGTGTATGGAGTCAGCCTCCACCAGTGCATTCCATTTATGTGTGTGTGTGTGTGTGCGTGCGCGTGTGTGTGTGTTTGGATTCGGGGAACACCTTTTCCACAAGCGAAACCCACATTACCGGGGGACAAAGGCATCACTCACAAAAATCAAGGCGCGCTGTTTACAGCTCCAGCAGAAACACGGAAGACTCGTCAGCAGCGATGCCTGGCGGCGGAGCAAGTGCCTGGTAGGAATGGAAGAACAACGTCTGTCATCACCACCAACAGGAGCCCTGGAGAAAGGCAATGCCTACCGATATATCCAGCAGGGGCCGGCACCTCCCACCAGTAACAGGCACGCACAGAAAGCCAGTGCCTGCCAACGCAACTATCAGAAGGCAACAAGGGGAAAGGTGGTGGTGATCATACCATTTTAAAATGTAAGATAATTAAATTTCGTTGAACCCGGCATTAACTCGTGGCCATTTGCCTCTCAAGTTTACGGTAGCCCCTCTCATTTATTATAAGGATAGCCATTTGAGACGTACTGTTCACTCCTGTGGCTTGGGGTGGGGCCTGCGTCACGTACACAGTATAACGTTTCCAGCAGAGTTGCAGCTATGGAGGAGTAAAACTGCTGTTGGGTAATAATTAATGTCCTGAGGGCATATATGCACCCCAAGTGGCGTGAGTCTACACTCAAAGGATGTCCACAAAGCGAAGTGACCTGGAATTAAGTGTTTTAAGATGTAAGATTGATGCGACTAAGCCTGGAGCATACCTGGAGAGGGTTTCAGTAGTTCTACTCCCCGAGCCCGGCCTAGGGCCAGGCTCGCGGTCAATAGGAACTGATCGCGAGCAAATAGGCAAATAGATATAAGAGATAGGCAAAGGAATTTAATTTCAATAACACAAGGTATTCTGTGACCATAAAAATAGTCAAGGGTCTTCTTACGCAGAAATACCGATACACTATCCAAAACTATTTGCGGCTTGCAAATAGAGAGATAAGGGAGGGGGAGAGGGGAGGGTTCATTCTACTGACGTTCAATTGGCTGTTAACTATATAGACGAGTCATTCACATAATGTACTTGCTACTCTTGGCAATACAGGTACGATGCCAACTGTTGTCACGACAAATAATGTCAGTTTAAGCACACTTTCTTGCGGGAATCCTTCCTCCTCATGGTGTAGTGGGCAATGAAGATAAACATTTAACTCCTTAAGCAAACGTTAAGTAGTTCCAAAGAATTCCAAACCTTCACGTCACTTGGGTGATAGTTCTGCGATGCTGCTTGGAGGCACAAGCCTTACTTATTGATAATTATAATTATTGGAATATCACTAGTGGAGAGCATCTTGTGAAACCCACGCTGGGAGGAGACTAAGAACTCTAGTGTCCACTATCTTAACAACTTGCCGAACTTGGAGCGCTGCGGCGGAAGTTGGGTAAGAGAGTAGTACCTTTCACTAATTTCGGGAAAGTGAAAGCAAGATATTCTCCGGACGACATTGTTATCCTGGATTATCGTATACTATTGGAGCAGAGCAGAACTCTCCTTCATAACACAGCGATACCTAGCATGAGCTGTAGATAATTCTCGTTTTTAAATGTACAATAATATTATGGCGTGTGTTAAACCTTCCAGCCGTGGCTATTGAGGCTCTTGGTGCTGTAGTGCGCTCTTCACTGCTCCATGGTGCTGACCCCTCTCACAGGAGGGGGTCGGGTGAATAATGCCTTAAGTGAGGGATGGGGTGAACTTGGAGAAGACGGGTGAACATGGATGATGGCAACGTGAGAATGGACAACGGCAAACTCCAGCGGCAACAATGAAAAACAACAAGAGGTGTCAAAGATGGGTCAATAGGAACGTGAGGGGGATTGACAGACAGGTGAACATGGGAGGGAACTATGGATGGAGAGGCGGGGGGGGGGGGAGGAACATTTATTTAAGAACAAAAATATGAAAAAATAGAGGAAGACACAGTTACAGCCCCGCTCCTGTGCCAGGTAAGTCCACCACTGGCTCACCATAGCTCGTGCTACTTGCAACTTTTGTTCCAAGTAGCTGAAACTAAAACAACAACGAAAAAGTAGAAGAGCGCCTAAAGCACTATATCTCGCCAATAAAGACGAGATCATAATTGCACAACGTGTAGAAGGCAGAAGCACCGCGATACGAAGGTGGAATCCCCATTACCCACACACAGGGACATAATAATATCCCTAACGACCATCTTTACAACTGGAAGCGATGCTTGCTATCATATCCGCGATCCAGACGGCTATAAATGTAAGAGGCTATCAAAGAGACTGCCGTTTATGTCCAGCGGGAAGAACCTTACAGCCCTAGATATCACATTGGCAGGCAAGTCCAACTCCAAGCTTACGCTGGCTACCTCTCACACTCTCCCTTTCATATATGCACTATGAGAGTATGTATATATATATATATATATATATATATATATTTATATATATATTTATATATAATTTTTTTTTTTTATTATTATTTATTTTGGGAGCAGGTTTTCTCTAATACACATGTCATTAAACACAACATTGTGACTATTATTAATTTTCTTTGGGATAATTTCCATTCTAGGCAAATATCTTCTACTATCTGGAGGGTGAAGAAACACTACATCACTTAATCTTTCCATCTTTATTGTTCGACGTTTCGTCAGCAATGTGACATCTTCAGGAGTACACTGTAGATCTGACACAGGTATATTAAGCTTACAAGGTTGTTGTTGTTTTAGGTTCAGCTACTCGGAACAAAAAGTTCCAAGTAGCACGGGCTATGGTGATACCCCAGGAGAGGTTGAAAATCCCAGTTGGATACCAGTTGTGCCTCTTGGGACCCTCTCTTATTGTGGGTATTTGTAGTTATGTTGGTAGAGCTTCTGTCTTCCACTCCAGTGGTCATGAGTTTGAATAGCTTTGAGCATGTCGTGGCTGAGGGGTATGGCGCGTGTGTGGCATTCACCAAGATGCTGATTCAATCCCCGCTCTGGTCCAGCGATATTCTCATTGGTATATCACGTTATTTTGTTTCCCTTGTGTAGTTTTAGTACTTCCACTGGTCTCGGGGATGCGTCAGGGAGTATGATGACGCCCTCAACCATCAAAACAGACAAAAATCAAGTAATGTAACACACTAATCTTCACACCGACCTAACTCAAAATTAAACCCTTATAGTTAGTCTTGCGAACCAAATTAATATATCTTTTTCATGCAGAAACAATTGAAAGAGTGCAAACGACACAATTTATACAGAATATCCATTAATGAGAGAGCGGGTAAACATCCAGATGACTGGACAGGTGTCGAGCAGAGAGATCACCGGAGGTGGAGAGCTGCCACAACAGGTAACCAACACACGCTACCCAGACCTTTCTCTCATGTAAGATGAGCCAACAGCTGTGATGCTCCACGATAACATGTCTTGCGGCCCTGGGGAAGTGTCTTAGTGAACAACTGTTGCCTAAATATTAATACACGCCTAACAATTTACTTGAAAGGTCAAACCGACCCTTTGATGACACTCGGCTCTTGTTTCAACTAAAAATATTGAAATTGTGAAAATTTAAGTGAATGAAAAGGACCAAATATTGTTTTCAAGAAACGGTGCTACAGGATGGACCGTTGTGCAGTGTCTGGGAGATATGTGCATTAGAAGGAAGGCAGAGTTAAGTGTGGCAGGGAAGAGGGAGGCCTGGCGCCCTGTGGAGCCAGCCAGCGTGGGGCCTCCTGTACATCTTGGCACACCTATTGCCATAATGGCGGCGTTCCTTAAACAGCGAGTGGTAATCTTCCGCTCTCCTCGTTACACCTTCACTTGTTATAATATATGCCACCCCTCACTTGGTGTTTTAAGAGCAGTGGTACAGCTGTATACATCGGCTTCCCACTTCTCCCATAACAACCACCACCACCACTATCATCACCAACACCCCCGCCAACACCCACGTTATCACCAGCACCTATACCACCACCACCACCGCACCCACCACCACCATCACCACCACCGCAGTCACCACCAGCACTGTCACCACCACCGCAGTCACCACCAGCAGCAGTACCACCAGCACTGTCACCACCACCGCAAACACCATCACCATCAGTGGCATTACCGCAACAAGCTGTCACCATTACGCTAGGCAGACTGCTCAGGCTGTGAACTTGAGCTAACCTGCACAAGGGCTTATTTAGGATTACTACTGTTTTACACTCACAATCTGCAACTTGCAACAGACAGAATCTTCAGATTCTATCTGTTGTTGTGAAACAAGTAAACTCAACTTGTTTCTTGAAACAAGTAGAGTTTACTCAATCATTTCTGTTTTGTTTTCCTTTAACTTGCTTTATATATGTTTGGATTCAGGACATACCCTACAACAGTCCATCTGGACCACTGACATTTACTACCCTATAAGAAAAGCAGGAGTAAAATGATACGGAGGCAAAACAGCAAGGTAGGAACTGAGGCAGAGCACGTGAGAATGAACAAAGAGGGAAAGAGTGCTTCCAAAGGGTAATGGACGAGAGTGTAAGATTATAACTTGAGAGAAACGAAGAGATATACATAATAGAGAAAGGAACGAAGGAAGAAAAGGATTACAAAATATTCATAAATAACAAGAATGAGGATAAAATAAGAAACTAGGATGAAACAAGCAGGACACACAGCAAAGGTCATATGGCCAGAAAAAGATTGTCCTCTTTAAATGTTAATCGATATTTGAGGGCTCTATAGAGGCGACGAAACAATAGAGTTGAAATGTCCATGAAACATTTCCTTTACCTCACACGCCCTGCCAGACATTGGAAACTCCACATAACGCTTCATTCAGCTGCCCTGAGACTGTGGTTAACAGACTAGACAACACATTCAGCTGCCCTGAGACTGTGGTTAACAGACTAGACAACACACTCATTCAGCTGCCCTGAGACTGTGGTTAACAGACTAGACAACACACTCATTCAGCTGCCCTGAGACTGTGGTTAACAGACTAGACAACACACTCATCCAGCTGCCCTGAGACTGTGGTTAACAGACTAGACAACACACTCATTCAGCTGCCCTGAGACTGTGGTTAACAGACTAGACAACACACTCATTCAGCTGCCCTGAGACTGTGGTTAACAGACTAGACAACACATTCAGCTGCCCTGAGACTGTGGTTAACAGACTAGACAACACACTCATTCAGCTGCCCTGAGACTGTGGTTAACAGACTAGACAACACACTCATTCAGCTGCCCTGAGACTGTGGTTAACAGACTAGACAACACACTCATCCAGCTGCCCTGAGACTGTGGTTAACAGACTAGACAACACACTCATTCAGCTGCCCTGAGACTGTGGTTAACAGACTAGACAACACACTCATTCAGCTATACTGGAACTGTGGTTAATAGACTACGTCTACCACCGTATTCCTACAGTCAATAACGATCATATAACAAATTGAAACAGCCAAGAATTTTAAGGCTTGTGTTAGCTCATGTAGAATTCATTAACTACGAATTAATATGAAATATGCAAATTACGTTGTTGTAATACGTCTTGCTCACCTCAGCAACGCGTGCTAGCAAAACTTGACAGTCATAAGAATGCTAGAAAATAATGCAATTAAATAAAAAAATATATTTCATTTGTATTAATTTTGGCAGTTGAGTGTGTACTCAAGGAGAGGCTGGTTAGGAAGGGGCACGCCCACCAGATGGAAGGGAAAATTCTCAATAGCATGACAGCTTGGTGGAAGGATAGGAAGCAGAACCACAAGTGAAGTCCTTGTGAAGAAATGTCAATAGTGGTATCCCCCCAAGGGTCATCCGGCCTTTGTTCACATGTCAAAGACCTAGATGTTGGAGTGAAGAGTAATAATACGAAGTGAAGCGAATAGTAAACTTGAATGAGAAACTCAACGGAACTCCAGGAAGACTTCATCATATTGCAGAACTCTGTAGAAAAGTGGCAGATAAAGTTCAACATTCATAAATGCAACTTGGGAAATGACATATCATTACCTATCGAATGATACAAATTTCTGCAAATCGAGTTGCGAGAGACATGTGGATCAAGACTGGCGGTGCCCTGTGACCTAGACAAGAGAGTATCATCGCGCGTAACAAGGCAAATAGAATGCTTGCGTTAATAACCAAAAGTGTCAGCAATAAACGAACAGACGACGTTTTTCAATTACATTTGGCTTTGGTGAGGTACAACTTAGATTACGCATTCTCGTCATTAGATTACAGACCGGACACAAATTCCCTCTAGAAAAATCAAGGTAGGACAACCAGAGTGATCCCTGGTGTTCGGGCCTACGTTACCTAGAGAGGTAAATGGGGAGGGAAGATCGAGGTCTTCAAGTGATGAGTATCAACAGGGAAGACATTAACAAGGTCATGAAACAATCAGACAAAGAACCAATAACAATGGTTATAAACTGGATAAGTTTAGAATCAGGAAGGATATGGGGAAGTATTGACTTGACAACAGGATGATACACGAGTGGAAAAGGTTTCCGGCCACCATCATAGAGGCCAATGGCGGCCATAAAATAGGATTTGGGTAGAGGGGGTTGGGCATCGCTAGATGGGCATCGCTCACAATGGGCCAACAGACCAGTTGCGGTCAACTCTACTCTCTTCTTACGTGCAGTCCATGAATCACAATAACGTGGCTGAAGATATGATGACAAAACCACACATCAGAAAATGAAGAAACAACGACGTCAGTCGTCCTGGACTATTATTAAGCTGTGATAATGTCCCAGGACGAACCCACACGTTGTCATTTCTTCATTTTCTGATGTGTTGTTTGGTCATCATTTCTTATATCATGATACACAAAGACCATTATGTGTATATTGCAAGAGGAATGGAAAAGGTGCAGCGTCGTACTGGTGTACCTACACCAGAGGACACGAGACAAGAGGCACAAAATTAAACTGCGGCATCACAAGCAAGTATTACATGGACACGTAATAGAAACATTAATCATAGTATGGCTCAAGGATTATCTAGAAAATGAACTGTGCCTTGAACCTCCAACGTGACTTTAGCAAGGAAAATCACGCTTAACAAATCCATCAGAAATATTAGCGCGCGCGTGAGTGTGTACTTACATAATTGTGCTTGCGGGGGTTGAGAATCGGCTCATTGGTCCCGCCTCTCGACCGTCAACTGGTGTACAGGTTCCTGAGCCTATTGTACTCATATCTACACTTGAAACTGTGAATGGAGTCTGACTCCACAACATCACTGCGTAGTGCATTCCATTTACTAACTACTCTGACACTAGAAGAGTTCTTTTTAATGTCTCTACGGTTCATCTGGGTACTTAGTTTCCACCTGTGCCCCCTTGTGTTAAACTGTTTTTATCTTCTCGATCAATTCCTCTAAGAATCTTGTGTGTATGTGTGTGTGTAGGGCAGGAGTGGGAGGGGGAGAAGTGTGTGTGTGTACTCACCTAATTGTACTCACCTAATTGTGCTTGCGGGGGTTGAGCTCTGGCTCTTTGGTCCCGCCTCTCAACCGTCAATCAACTGGTGTACAGATTCCTGAGCCTATTGGGCTCTATCATATCTACATTTGAAACTGTGAATGGAGTCAGCCTCCACCACATCACTTCCTAATGCATTCCATTTGCTAACTACTCTGACACTGAAAAAGTTCTTTCTAACGTCTCTGTGGCTCATTTGGGTACTCAGCTTCCACCTGTGTCCCCTTGTTCGCGTCCCACCAGTGTTGAAAAGTTCATCCTTGTTTACCCGGTCGATTCCCCTGAGGATTTTGTAGGTTGTGATCATGTCCCCCCTTACTCTTCTGTCTTCCAGTGTCGTGAGGTGCATTTCCCGCAGCCTTTCCTCATAACTCATGCCTCTTAGTTCTGGGACTAGTCTAGTAGCATACCTTTGGACTTTTTCCAGCTTCGTCTTGTGCTTGACAAGGTACGGGCTCCATGCTGGGGCCGCATACTCCAGGATTGGTCTTACATATGTGGTGTACAAGATTCTGAATGATTCCTTACACAGGTTCCTGAACGCCGTTCTGATGTTAGCCAGCCTCGCATATGCCGCAGACGTTATTCTCTTTATGTGGGCTTCAGGAGACAGGTTTGGTGTGATATCAACTCCTAGATCTTTCTCTCTGTCTGTTTCATTAAGTACTTCATCTCCTATTCTGTATCCTGTGCCTGGCCTCCTGTTTCCACTGCCTAGTTTCATTACTTTGCATTTACTCGGGTTGAACTTCAACAGCCATTTGTTGGACCATTCACTCAGTCTATCCAGGTCATCTTGTAGCCTCCTACTATCATCCTCTGTTTCAATCCTCCTCATAATTTTTGCATCGTCGGCAAACATTGAGAGGAACGAATCTATACCCTCTGGGAGATCATTTACATATACCAGAAACAGTATAGGTCCAAGGACTGGCCCCTGCGGGACTCCACTTGTGACGTCTCGCCAATCTGAGACCTCACCCCTCACACAGACTCGTTGTCTCCTGTTGCTTAGGTATTCCTCTATCCACCGGAGTACCTTCCCTCTCACTCCAGCCTGCATCTCCAACTTTCGCACTAGCCTCTTGTGTGGCACTGTATCAAAGGCTTTCTGACAATCCAAAAATATGCAGTCTGCCCACCCTTCTCTTTCTTGCCTTATTTTTGTTGCCTGGTCGTAGAATTCAAGTAACCCTGTGAGGCAGGACCTGCCATCCCTGAACCCATGTTGATGCTGTGTTACAAAGTTCCTTCGCTCCAGATGCTCCACTAGTTTTTTTCGCACAATCTTCTCCATCAGCTTGCATGGTATGCAGGTTAGGGACACTGGCCTGTAGTTCAGTGCCTCCTGTCTATCCCCTTTCTTGTATATCGGGACTACGTTAGCTGCTTTCCAAATATCTGGCAGTTCCCCTGTTGCCAGTGATTTGTTATACACTATGGAGAGTGGTAGGCTCAGTTCTCTTGCTCCTTCCTTTAGAACCCAAGGGGAGATTCCATCTGGGCCTATAGCCTTCGTCACGTCCAACTCTAGTAAACACTTCCTTACTTCCCCACTGGTAATCTCAAACTCTTCCAGTGGTTCCTGGTTAGCTATTCCCTCACTTACCTCTGGAATTTCTCCTTGTTCTAAGGTGAAGACCTCCTGGAATTTCTTATTCAATTCCTCACACACTTCCTTGTCATTTGTAGTGAATCCTTCCGCCCCTATCCTTAATCTCATAACCTGTTCCTTTACTGTTGTTTTTCTCCTAATGTGGCTATGCAACAATTTAGGCTGAGTCTTTGCCTTGCTTGCGATGTCATTTTCGTATTGTCTTTCTGCCTCTCTTCTCATCCTGAGAAGATGTCTGCATCCTGCATATATGTGTTTGTGTGTGTTTGTGTGTTTGTGTGTGTGTGTGTGTGTGTGTGTGTGTGTGTGTGTGTGTTAGGGTGTAGGGAAGGCTCGTTGTCAAGGTGTAGGAGGTGGATAGAGGGAGGAGTCTCCTGGGAAGGCAGTAGGAGCTATTTATACTGCATATATATATATATATACATATATATAATATATATATTATATATATAACCTTTAAATACACAATAAAGGAAAAAAAAAAAAAGGGGTGGTAGGAGAAAAGCACACAGAAACTGAATTGGAGGGGACCTACATTCCCTCCAGTGCGTTATGTGTGGTTTCCTCCGAGGCTATGGGTCCCCCTTCTTCCAGCCAGAGGTGGTACTCCCTTCCCTTTTATATATACAAAAAAAAAAAAAATATATATATATATATATATATATATATATATATATACACATTATATAATGTATATATATATATATATATATATATATATATAATATATATATATATAAATACATTTCCGTCTGCCCTTTAAGTTAGTGTAAGAACCAGGCTAGAGTGCTAGAGACGTGTTAGGCTACTGAGTGTGGTAGGTGGCTGAGAACTCCAGCACGTGACGCAGGTGAATTACAGACGTGATCAATTATAATTACAAAGTTTAGATTAGCGTGCATATATGTACTTTTATCAACCTGTACCCACTGTTACTGAGTACTTAATGTATAGGTTCCAAAAGGGATTTTTAAGTAGAAAAACAGCCTAGTCCTATTGGTAAATGTGTGTGTGTTTGGGGGGTGGAGGAAAGGTGGAGACTCAGAGGTGGATGAGAGGAAGGGGGTGGAGGGGGAAAGGACGGGAAACTGGGATGGATGGATTGGAAGGGTTTTGATGTAAATGTGAAACATCGCTTCGGTTTATACTTCCCAAATCTCGTTACTGATACAACTCAGATTCGTAAAATAAAATTGCCTCGCAATATTCTTGATGAGGCTTCGGCAGTGCCGACGCAGTCACATATAAATAGTCTGAGAAACTTATAGAAATGCCTTCAAGTCGGAAGCGACAGTCAGCCAAGCCTCGGTGCTCGCGCTGTTAAAACATTAAATTGCAATTTCTATATAGAGGGCATAAAACCAGAGTGTATAACTTACATGGGTGAAGTCATTACTGAGATTGCCTCACCCGGAGTTATGGGCCTCCAGCTCACTATTCTGGGGAGCGGCTGCTATAACCAAACTCAACTCCAGCTCTGCGGATTATCCGCGCTCCACTGTTAAATTAGTTACTGGAGGCTTTTCCATGTAACTTAAATGTTGCGCCTAGTACAGTTTACGGTTAAAGCTTAGTCAATTACCCGACTCGTACTCCATAGTAAGTTTCCTGACCCGAGTTACCTTTTTATCCTAATTATCCAAGTTAGTAGTGTTCCAGCATGCAGTTCATAGCCTGATTCTCCGGTCATATTTCTAGGTGGGGTTTTAGCGAGAGGGGAAACAAGGACAAGTTACTATCTGCATAGAGTAACGTTCTGTCCTCGAACTCGCAGTTCTAGGACGATTGCTCAGACACTGCACTCAAAACAGTGACAACTATCATTCGAACGCTGTGTCCTAGAACAGAGGTAGTTCACAAATACTGCGAACTAGGACAACGGCAACAGTTGACAGACATTGGTTGCAGGACAACGCTTGTATATGGAACAATCATTCAAGGACAGTGACTGTCATGGACACCTCACTCAACAACAGCGGCTGAGACCCATGGCTGTATGGTTCGAGACCCATACAGCCCAGGTGAATGAAATGTCATCCACACTTCCGTGGAAATAAACAATGTATACAGATCTAGGCATTTTAGTAGGTCCCAATAGTTTAGATGTTTTACCGAGTGGATTATAGCAGTAAAATATTTCTGCAGCCTCTGGTTCATGTCACCAACCAGCACCAACCACACACGTCTGGTTCATGTCACCAACCAGCACCAACCACACACGTCTGGCTCATGTCACCAACCAGCACACGTCTGGCTCATGTCACCAACCACACACGTCTGGTTCATGTCACCAACCACACACGTCTGGTTCATGTCACCAACCAGCACACGTCTGGCTCATGTCACCAACCAGCACACGTCTGGTTCACGTCACCAACCAGCACACGTCTGGCTCATGTCACCAACCAGCACCAACCACACACGTCTGGTTCACATACATGGAACTGTACGCTCAACCTACTCTGGGACATCTCGAGAAACTAATCATACAGTGCTTTAAGTATATAACATTACTCAAATGCTAAATTATCAATTATACAACACAAGTAAGGAAAGGAAGACATCACACAGTAGTTGTTACAACTCAAAACTCCTGCTATTACTTTCCGTACTGCCCTACTTTGTTTTAATTTTCATACCTGGCACATTAAAGTGAAAAATTATCCAAAATGACTTGGAGTAATTGCCACTCAGGTGCAATGTAATATTTCACGTGCTCTTCATTTATTTCAATGTTTTTAATTACTTTCCACTGCAAATTATATTTGACATGTTAAAGGTCGATATTGTCTAAATTGCATGACGTTATAATTGGGAAGTTTCATAAACAATAAACAACCGGTATTTAGAGTCTTCAAAATATTATCTATTAAAAAGAATTCCAACTAAAAAAAAAAAGTCATATTTCATATTCAAGTAAACCAAATTTCAGTCCATATACAGTTTACATTTAATACGTATAGTAAAACCCGACAAGATTTTGTCATTACAATCATTTTTATACACTATTTCAGCTACATATTACCATTTACTCGTATATGTCGGAAATAAAATGTGCGTTAAAATTATGCTTAAAAGTTTTGTTTCTTTAACGCTTATAATATTATAAGAGAAAATTAATTAATATATTAATTAATATATGTAATATGGCAAGAAGTCCACTTGTAGCAGTCGAGAGCTTGGGGTATCTGGAGAGCCTACTGGATAACTCAAACTGCTAACGCAATTTATTTTGCTCAATTTTATTTTTACGTTGAGAAAGCCTAATTCTTTAGCAACAAATGTTTCATATTCTTTGTGTAGGGAAGGGGGGGGGGGGTAAACGGATATTGAATAAAATTATCATCATCTTAACTCTTGTGGGTGAGATTACCATCTAGTCATTGCTTATATATTTTAGTTTGTGTGGTTAGGGAAATATGTATGCTTAGGGGTACCTCCCTCTGCCCATGCCTAGTGGTTGGGGGGAACGGGTGCCCTCAAGCTATATACCCCCCCCCCCCCCACGAAGTGGCAAGGGGATGTATGGACAAAAAAATAACAATAACTGAAAATTATGTAAGCTCTTTTGTTGAAATTATATTGTTGACTGCTGCCACATTTGGTGAGAAGATTCAAAGCTTAGAACCCAATATTTGCACTTAAATCAACGCCAAATCATTAATGTTTATCAGATATCTGTATTCTTTTCATAGAAATAATTTTAAACAGTCCTTTAACGCGTTTCCTCTGTTTTTAATACACAAAATTCTTTAATCTTATATTGTTATTAATATTCATGAATTATAATTATATTAATGAATTATAATTATAATAATATTAATGATTTATATTAATTCTTTACGGGCAAACTTTCAAGAGAGTCATCGTGGAACTCGTTCCAAAATATGTGCTAAACAGAAGAAAGGGAATAAGATGGATGATGAGGAATGATAACCAAGCAGAACCTCTGGAGAACGTATAAATCCATGATGGACATCAGTGATTATGAGATATTCAAAAGGGCACTAAACTCGGCCACTCAGAAACACAGATCAGCCAAATGAGACCACAAAAGAAAACTTGCCCAAGACACAAGGAAAGATCCAAAATCGTGCTATGCCTATATAAGAAGTAGAATCAAAACAAAGGATTCTGTATGACACTTAATAGATGAGACTAATCAAGTTATAATGGACGACAAAAAGGCAGTAAACACTCTAACTAAATGAATATTTTACATCAGTGTTTACACAAGAAAGGTTAGATGACATGCCATCACCCACACAAATGAATGCAGGTGAGGAGAATGAATTTAGGGATATACCCATAACTACACTGCACGTAATATAACCATTAAACATAAGTGCATAACATTTCCAACAATTAAATAGGTACATTGGAAATTTATTAACAAAGTCAATCGATAAAAAAATATTTGAATTCTTAAAACTACCTCCACTGGAATGCAAACCTGTATATTTATAGCTTGTCTAGTTTGCAAGTTTCCTTGTTATTGTAATGGCAAGTGGGCTCCCTAGTTAATGACACGTGAGCTCCCTAGTTAATGACACGTGAGCTCCCTGGTTAATGGCAAGTGGGCTCCCTAGTTAATGACACGTGAGCTCCCTAGTTAATGGCATGTTTGCTCCCTAGTTAATGGCACGTGAGCTCCCTAGTTAATGGCAGGTGAGCTCCTTAGTTAATGGCACGTGAGCTCCCTAGTTAATGGCAAGTGGGCTCCCTAGTTAATGGCAAGTGGGATCCCTAGTTAATGACACGTGAGCTCCCTAGTTAATGGCAAGTGGGCTCCCTAGTTAATGGCATGTTTGCTCCCTAGTTAATGGCACGTGAGCTCCCTAGTTAATGGCAAGTGGGCTCCCTAGTTAATGGCAAGTGGGCTCCCTAGTTAATGGCACGTGAGCTCTCTAGTAATGGCAAGTGGCCTCCCTAGTAATGGCAAGTGGGCTCCCTGATTAATGGCAAGTGGGCTCCCTGGTTAATGGCATGTTTGCTCCCTAGTTAATGGCAAATGCAAGTTAATGAGTTTCAAATTTCATACTGTTTAAGAATTCCTAGCAATTAAATAACTTGAATATTCAATATATTCCTGATAAACTAAATACAGCAAATATGATCTACGTACCTTGTTCATAATCCATTGTCGTACCAAACGTTATTTCTTGGTCGTTCACATTTTCATTTCGCACTGGATACAAATGTACAGCTTTATGTAATTTAAATATATATAATATTATTGAATGTGACCGAAAAAGTGAGATTAATGATTCTAGCACGAATCTTCTATTATCCTTACATTTTCTTCACTTGAGAAGGAAGTTGAACAATTATATTCCAAAGTAAATTTTTACAGTTTAATTTGTCCTATCACCAAGAGTTGTGTTTCGTTAACCCTTGTTAGTATTGTCAAAGGCAGACTAGGAATGATTACAAAATTGTCTTGTTTCATGATATGTATCAAACGATAAGGTGAATGGGATGAGGTGAAGGTGCTCCATTGCTCCATTTATAGTTCCATTGAATCTTATAACTCTCGCAGAGTAATAAGAGTGATATTATCACAGAGGCTCAAAGCAATCGTAGAACAACAAATGGCAAGCATCTCAAGACCAACAACCAGTCACATCTTCACAGATGGATCAGTTGATCAAGAAAGAGATTCTGCTGGGGCAGAATCACCAACAACCATGAAGCTTACTGGAGCATGAACTGTGGGTGTTCAACTCTGCAAACATAATTATACAGTATACCCTGAAAGAGACCGTAAATTATGCAATTGAGAATAATTTACATGATGTCATAATTTATACCGACTCTAAATCTTCGCTCTAGGTACTGTTATCCAGCCACCACTGAGATAATATACAACTCATCACAGAAATCCTACATACAGGACAAGAAGCACACAATCTAGGGCTGTCAATCACCCTAAATTGGATACCAAGTCACACTGGTATAAATGATAATGAAAGGCAGACTTACTAGCAAAAACTACCACTGCTCTACTTGTTATACAGGTTAAAATACCTCCAAGTTTTTACTGATTAAGGAGCAAATCAAGAAGAAAATACTCCCAACTAGCTAACATTATGTCAACTTAGGCCGATGCCTGGGAGCTTGGCATATGCCCAAGGACAGTGACAGACAACATTTCCCAGGAGCGAGGGACAATACCTCCCTCAACTTCATTTCAGTGCATAATCTGCTTGAAGCTGTCAAAGCAACGTTCACCAGGACCTTGGCCCACATCCCCAAGGCTGCCCATCAGCAAGCAGCAACCAAATTCACCAGTCTTCTGACAGTAGTCCATAATGCTCCCAGAACCATCAGAGCATGGCACAATCTTCTATTATTTGGGAATGCATGCCTCAGTGTCTCTCCTACCGAGGAGAGACAAGTTATTAGCAGCCTCGGTAATTAGGGCTATTAATGAATTCCCCAGAGAAGACAACTTAGTCCGCCTTCCCCCTTATGCCAAGAGCACGAGCCGCAAGACCAGCTATAGCTCACCTGAAAACCACAAAAGGGCAGAGATCACCAGGAAAATAGAAGAGGGTATTACCGCAGGTGCAATCAGTCAAAACCAGCGTGGATATTATCGCCCCAGGAACGCCATGACAGCACGGGACAGATAAGACAAAACACGTACAGCTCCAGATAGTAACGGGGATCTCCAGGAAAATATTGCTGGTACAGATTATTGCTGGGGAGCCGGTCGGCCGAGCGGACAGCACGCTGGACTTGTGATCCTGTGGTTCTGGGTTCGATCCCGGGCGCCGGCGAGAAACAATGGGCAGAGTTTCTTTCACCCTATGCCCCTGTTACCTAGCAGTAAAATAGGTACCTGGGAGTTAGTCAGCTGTCACGGGCTGCTTCCTGGGGGTGGAGGCCTGGTCGAGGACCGGGCCGCGGGGATACAAAAAAAAAAGCCCCGAAATCATCTCAAGATAACAGAACCCCCTTTTGGTGTTTGGAGCCTTGGTGTTTGTGTAGTGCCATATGCCTTGAAAGAGATGTTTTTGTCTTGCCTATTTGCCGAGATTGTTGGGGTTGACAAGTGTCCAAGTGGGCATGTGAAGGCATGCACATTTGTCTTTTTCAAAGCATTTCGTTTAGTATCGGGAAGAGTTCTTCACAAGCAAGTTGGGGTGTTCTTGCTTCTAGAGTTATGAGTTAACTCGATAATAAAACTATAAAATGAACTTAGGACAGATAATTTTTTAACCTCAAGTGAAGAAAAACATGAAATACAGAAAAGATTCGTGCTAGAATAATTTATCTCATCATTTATGTCAAATTCAATAACATATATTGGTAGCAGTTTTACTTGTTGTCACTTATAACTGTCACATAAACACTTTAAAAGAGACTTCAAAGTATCGCTAATCACTATTTAAAAAACACTAACGCACTGTATAGTCAAGGTATACACAGAGTCGGTAAGGCAAGAGTTTAGGGTCGCTGTGTGTGGGGCGTGAAGCCCAGCATGGTGGCCCCAGAGGCAGTGTAGAGCCCTGCGTCACCAGAGTGAAGTTAATGGTGCAGGAGGGTAGCGAGGCAGGCCTGGCCGCCCTCAGCATGTCCACCGACAGACACACACCGTGCCTCACACCACTATACGCACATAACCGACATTGTCATGCCTCGCACTGCTTCACTACGTGAACTTCAGCTCACCACTAACGTCTCCTGTGGATTCCTTGTTGTAATGTCAAGTATATGGTCCTTTTTCGGGCAATATATTTGTGACACACACTTACGTTTGTTTTGGTTCCAAAACTAAATTTGCCTTTGAGTCGTCTGTAATAGTTTTCACGTATATTAAATAAAAACATCTATCTCTTTTATTTTATTTATGTATTATCAATAATAGTATTAATAAATTAAACAAGAAAATGAAGTGTCAGTGCTTTGTTACTGAAAATAGGACGTTATTTATATAAATTTTAAAGGCTTTACTTGAAGCGCGAACTCTGTTTTGCTGCCAGCGCCATCTCTCGGCCTGGATAGTCACTAGGGCTGGACTAGACTGGCACGCGCGCGCACACTCCTCATTCTGTGGGATCCCTTACTTCCTTGTGAATGTTCAGTATTAACTTAACGTAAATAAATATGGTATCGAAATACCTTTTTTATCTTGCATTTAAAGTCTATAAAGATTATCCAGTAGAAATCAATACTAAGTAAAAATGTCGCTAATGGAAGGAAAAATGCATCCTGCAAAAAGGAAGCCTAGTATTCATATGCATTTTTCCATTAGTAATGTAAAGTTGAGCACTGATGTTCCATGGGCGTCAGCAGGCACGCTCTTTTAGAGGTGTATTATTGTTTAGAAGAAACGCTTCCTCTTGTATGTTATAAACAATATTTTGGCGACATTTTCCTGACCTGGGGGGCTTGACTGCTGAGTGAACAGCGCTCGGGATTCGTAGTCCTAAGATTCCGGGTTCAATCCTGGAATCCGCTTCCTGGGGATGTGTGCGCGTGTGTTAGAGAGCAATATATGTAGTAGATATAATTTAGGAAAAATACATGGTTAGAAAAGTGGGGTCCAAGAGCTAATAGCTCGATTCTGCAGACACAAATAGTAAATACACACATACTCATGGGACGTTAAAAATAACCTTTTCAGTGTCAGGGTAGTTAACAGATGGAATGCACTAGGAAGTGATGTGGTGGAGGCTGACGCCATACCCAATTTTAAATGTAGATATGATAGAGCCCAGTAGGCTTAGGAATCCGTACACCAGTTGATTGACAGTTGAGAGGCGGGACCAAAGAGCCAGAGCTCAACCCCTGCAAACACAACTAGATGAGTATGCACACACACAACACACGCACGCATGCACAACAGGCTCGCGCACACAACACACGCACACTTACACAACACACGCACGCATACACAACAGGCACATGGCACACACAACATACGCATGCATACACAACACATGCACGTACGCACAACACACGCATGCACACACTTATACATATATATGCGTGTGTAGCTACCGTATATAATTAGTTTATTGTTTTTCATGATAATACAGTGATTGCTGTATCTGAAGGTAGCAAATAGGGTTAACTTCATGATGGAATGACAGACTTATAGCTTCGAATTACAAGGTGTAATTGGGTTTACATAACGTCTGGCTAAAATATTTACTACACATTAAAGTTTGAAGAGGATGAGAGGGAGAGAAAGTGGCGGGCAGGTCCACCCTCCACACCTCACATCGTCCTGCTAGCCAGCCCACCTCTCACATTTATATTGATCACTCCCATATATTTACACTCGTCTCGTACCTGATCTGTTTGTGCTTCAACATTTTAGCCCGGCATCTTTTGTTGTTAAAAAGGTATTTGCTAAAACAAATGTACATCTGCTCCGAATATATGGAGAAATAATACACAAAAACATTGAACTTGTGAAGCTCCGCCTGATATTTATCGCGAACGAAACATTTTGAGAGAACCTGTCGTCCTGACAGGCGGAGAGAGACAAGAACGATTTGACAAAGCTGAAATACTTCTCCAGTGTTTCGCAAGACATTGTTCTGTGTCTTTAAACAAAAGTCTGCAGTAGTTTATATTATGATTTCCTGACGGCTGTCACTAAACGAGATGTAAACAAATCCTCGGTGTGGAGATTAGCAAGGATGAGTTGCAATTGTCAGTTTTGTGTTTCCTTAGCCTGTTTATATTCAGCTGATGGTGATAATACTAAGATAAGAGGAAATGTAGATATTTAGGCAGCGCAGTATAGCCTAACTTCACAACCCCGTCTCAATTAAGGGCGTGGACCGAATCATTTCTTGGTCAGTTTTACGCGTATGTACACTGCAATTTTGTTCTGTTTAGCAATTACTGGGTAATTGCTAAAATTACCCAGAAATAAATAAAATTATAAATGGGTTCACTTCATTCTCAAGTGATGGGACTGCATGTTGTTGTTGTTTTAGATTTAGCTACTCAGAACGAATTGTCCATGTAGCACGGGCTATAGTGAGCCTGTAAATGGAACTGTAGATTGATTGATTGAAGAAGATTAAGCCACCCAAGAGGTAGCACGGGCATGAATAGCCCGTAATCGGACTGTACTGGGCGTATTGGATTTATACCTTTAGGGAGGTAACAGCTCCCAAATGACTCTGTAGTATCTCCATTGTTCAAACAATTATGTATTAGCGATAAGACCTACCATTAATGTATAATGACTTACTGTAAATATATAGCTCTTGTAATAGAACCTTCTCTGTAACTAGCTGACATTGTAACTATAAGGTGTGAAGGATAGATGAAATTGTAATGTAATAATCTAAGATGAAGCCAGATAAAGCCCTTTTGGGCCCTCTGTAATGCTTTTTGGGCTACCGCCCACAAGATGAGTATAGGGTGCACAATAAACTAGCATAATAATAGATGACTAAATTAAACATTTAACACCGAATGGACAACTTAGTGTGAAACGGTTAAATTTAGGACATGGTATATGGAGGGATGAATGGTCGCTACGAGCTCCCTGCCTGAAAATTTAATGCTGGAATGCTGAGCTCGTCTTACATTACACGATACATGCCACAAATTTCGCCATAAATATGACTGTTCTACAGAGTGGCTGAAGTTGCTATTCATTAATGTTAAAGGCGGGATTGAGGTGACCTTTACCCTTGGTCTTCGCGGTGAATTGTGCCATAGTTGCGCCCTCAACACTCTTGCCATCCGCACTATCTCCCTGCCTCCCAGGACACTGGAGTCTCTCTCCGTCTGGACAGCTGTGGTTGCCTTCCTCACAGGCAGTTCCCTCCCTGATGTTACTGTTGCTCCCTGTACGCTTGAGGTTTTTAAGGTCAGCGTAGTTCCCTTCGCTAAACACAGCTTTGTGTTTACTAGTATTCTCTGATTCTTCACGATAATCGTTGATCTGTGACAGATGAGAATCCCTTTGGTGAGACGTGGTCTTGTCGGCGCTGTGCTGGTCTTCCCTAGTCTCCCCACTCTCGGGGTGCTGAAGCTGAGAATTGTTCCACGGCTGCACTTCCGCTGAGGCGAAGACGAGGTAGATGACTGTGTCCAGCACGTAGATGGCGGCAGTTATGAAGAACACTATCCTCCACTGCGGTAGGGTTTGCTGTTGGGTAAGAAGTAGATTACAGGAACATAAACGTATATATATATATATATATATATATATATATATATATATATATATATATATATATATGTCAAAAGTTGTTAATATGTGACGGATGGTTAATGAACCAGTAAATTGACGAGGTAATTACTATTCATATTATGCCAAATACATTCAATATAAGAGATTGAATGCACTGATTGTATGCCAAAATCTATGTAAATGCATGGTAGCGATAACCAACCTGCTGGTCGCCTGAAGTGGAGACCAACCTGGAGGTGGCGACCAACCTGGAGGTGGCGACCAACCTGGAGGTGGCGACCAACCTGGAGGTGGCGACCAACCTGGAGGTGGCGACCAACCTGGAGGTGGCGACCAACCTGGAGGTGGCGACCAGCCTGGAGGTGGCGACCAGCCTGGAGGTGGCGACCAGCCTGGAGGTGGCGACCAGCCTGGGGGTGGCGACCAACCTGGAGGTGGCGACCAACCTGGAGGTGGCGACCAACCTGGAGGTGGCGACCAACCTGGAGGTGGCGACCAACCTGGAGGTGGCGACCAGCCTGGGGGTGGCGACCAACCTGGAGGTGGCGACCAGCCTGGGGGTGGCGACCAACCTAAAGTGTCAACCAGCCTGGAGGTGGCGACCAGCCTGGGGGTGGCGACCAACCTGGAGGTGGCGACCAGCCTGGGGGTGGCGACCAACCTGGAGGTGGCGACCAACCTGGAGGTGGCGACCAACCTGGAGGTGGCGACCAACCTGGAGGTGGCGACCAACCTGGAGGTGGCGACCAACCTGGAGGTGGCGACCAACCTAAAGTGTCAACCAGCCTGGAGGTGGCGACCAGCCTGGGGGTGGCGACCAACCTGGAGGTGGCGACCAACCTGGAGGTGGCGACCAACCTGGAGGTGGCGACCAACCTGGAGGTGGCGACCAACCTGGAGGTGGCGACCAACCTAAAGTGTCAACCAGCCTGGAGGTGGCGACCAGCCTGGAGGTGGCGACCAACCTGGAGGTGGCGACCAACCTGGAGGTGGCGACCAGCCTGGAGGTGGCGACCTACATGATGAAGTGGCGACCAGCCCGACAGTGGCGATGAACCTGGAGTTGGTGAGGTAACCAGCCTCATTGTGGTGATGAATTTAGCTGTGGTGGCCTATATTGTGATAACTTTAGTTGTGATGGTCTGTATGGTGATATATTTGGTTGTGATGGTCTGCATAGTGATATAATTAAATATAATGGTCTATTTAGTGGTATAGTTAGTTGTGGATATCTGATTATTAGTAGTGGTCAAGTTAGTGTTAGTGATCCATTATTGATGTGATATAGTGTGTGACTGTGACCAACCTGGTTGTTGATGATGGCGCCGTTGATCATAGGAGCGAGGAAGCCTGGAACATTGCCGATGGTGTTAGTGATGCCCAGCAAGGTGCCAGCAAAGTTCGGGGCGAGATCGATGGGGCTGATGTAGTGGCCAGAGAAAATTAGACCCTTGAAGGCGACTCCGACGACCAGCAGTGCCACGGTGAGGTGCCAGTCGCAGCCAGCACACATGAGCCCCACCACACACACGGCTGGACCCATATTGGCTGCCAGGGAAGGGTTATCTTGAGGTTATCTTAAGATGATTTCGGGGCTTTAGTGTCCCCGCGGCCCGGTCCTCGACCAGGTCTCCACCCCCAGAAAGCAGCCCGTGACAGCTGACTAACTACCAGGTACCTATTTAATGCTAGGTAACAGGGGCATCTGGGTGAAAGAAACTCTGCCCATTGTTTCTCGCCGGCGGCCGGGATCGAACCCGGGACCTCAGGATCACGCGTCCAGTATTCTGTCCGCTCGGCCACCGGCTCCCCTTATCTGTATCTGACATGGCTGTTTTCACATTTTATAAAGAATATTAACAATAAAATATGGATACAGCGTAGCTTGAATGGAACATATATTAACTCTAACAGTTAATATTAAAATATTTAGGTACATTACACCACAAAACACGTGACGTTGGATAGCAAAAATATCCACAATGACAACTGAAAATAGTTTGGGCACTGAAGACCTCGCCAGAAACAGTTATGGGTTAGCACTGTAAGGGTCAGAACAGGTACAATAGAGTCAAATCCCATGTAATTAAACCCTATCGCAGCATAACTAGAAAATAAATGCAAACAATAGGCACTACGAACAAAATTTTAATTAACATTTTGATACAGAATAAATGGCAAGAGTTTCAATCTCACATTTTATACAAAATATTAAACATACTAAACAACCTCTCTGTTGACTCTATGGCGACGCGCGGAGCCACCACACACATATAACAGGAAAACAGACAATGAGCACACGCGGTTCCTGATATTTATGTGGTCGTTAACAGTTTGCTAAGGTTTGGCTTTGATACATAACACAAATGACACATAAAGAAAAATTATGCACAGAGCAGGTTGGTATAACTGAGTAACGAACAGTACTTTGATTAACTGAAATAGAGAACAAGAAAAAAAATAAATTGAAGCTTGGAATGAGAATCAAGAGAAGAAAACAAAGAAATTGAGCCGAAGCAAATCGCTTTTGGAAAGGAAAGGCATACAGAAAGTTAAAACCCGATAAAGGCAATAATAGCCTAAATTATTTGTCCATATCAAGGCCCAGGCAGAACGCCTGCATTTACCAACCCCTGACACTAATACATCTCTCACATAAACTACATAACTTTATTAAGCTTCTAGTTTTGAAAGAAATTAAAGTTGATCTGTATTTCATTCATTTTGATAAAATATTAATCAACATTGAATGGCTACATGACAAGTGGGTGGCTTTCACAAAGCCAGTTGACAAGATCATTTTCTTGCATGTATCTTTGCGCTTATGTTCGGGTATAATTATGTGAAAACAACTTACATGTAGGTTTATAAGTTGTTGTCAAAGGTTTACTACCAGAACTTTAAATAATTACAATGTCATCTGGGCCAAACTTCTGTAGAATTTGCGGGTTTAAGGCTCACCTGTTTGAGCAGTAGTTCAAGGTTGATTTAAATTAATTTAAATAAAACTTACTGGTTATTGGGAACTACTAACCTGCTTCCCATGCGATTGAAGTGGGCGTTTGGGAGGAAAAAGACCTTTAGATAATTTTAAGTTAGCCCGCATCCCATATGAGTGTCGGCGTTTGTACGAACTTTTCTACGAGAAATGTTCTTATAAATCTAATAAGTGCAGTGATGACAAACACCTCTCACAGGTTATTCCCGAGAAAAATTTGCAAGAAACCAGTGACCAATTTTGACAGAGTCAAATTAATAGATCAGAGAAGAGTTAAAACTGAGAGCGACGACTAGTGTAGGTCAAAGGTTACCACATGAACTTCCCATGTTGGTCGGAGGAAGACAGCAAGGGAAGACCTAGACCCAGGGGAGGACCCAGACCCAGGGGAGGACCCAGACCCAGGGGAGGACCCAGACCTAGGGGAGGACCCAGACCTAGGGGAGGACCCAGACCTAGGGGAGGATCCAGACCCAAAAGAGTCAGAGTTGTGACAGTCCTTTGGGGTTCCACCAGAACTAATTATAATCGTACAACACTTGATTCTGCCTCAGATATTTTACTTATATTAATGTTTAATTAATGATAATTAAATTTGCCCAGAACAAACAAAATAAATAATTATATAAGACGGGAAAACGTAGAATACAATTGATGTATATTTTGCATACATCTGCATACCATTTCATCATCGATACCTTGCTCTTTACCTTTCGTCCTGTCCTTGGCTTACCGAAAAAATGCGAAGTTTTCCTGACAGCGATGGTGGAGGTGCCCCAGCGCTGCTGGCACCAGTCGCACACCACGCCCCCGGCCAGGGACATCACCCACATGCCCACGAACGGCAGCCCCGACACTGACGCGTTCTGCTTAACGTGACCAGATTAAATAACCTTGTAACATCAACCTTGCACATTATATATATAAATATATATATATATATATATATATATATATATATATATATATATATATATATATATATATATATATATATATAATATATATCGTTAAGGAAGAATAGAACATAAATGGGGACGAAACATATACAAAGATTAATCAGATGTAGTGGGCGTGGCATGTTGAGCAGTGTGTTCTATGTTGGCATCTTCACGTTCCGGTCTTGTTCTTACTCTCATGGTGGGTGGAGTGAATAGTTCTGTAATTTGGGTATTCATGGTAGGTTGTTCTATTTTTATGTGGATTGCTTTAAGAATTTGTAATCTTCTTACATCTAGTGGTTTGTCTGTTATACAAGTATTTTTATTCAGCATCTCTCTTGTTAGGGTGATGTCATGGGCTTGTCTCATAGGATTTTTAGGGGCACCTCATTGACGATGACAGGTCAAACGCCTCGTCAGCTTGGTCGACGTCATACCCATGTACTTAGATTGAATGCTACATCCTTTTCGAAGGGGCAGGTGTACATATATACCACGTTTGACTGCTATAAAGGGTTCCCCGTCGGCTTCGGGCTGTTTTTAATGAGGAGGTCGATAGTCTTCTTTGTTTTATAGAATATGATTAGGTCTATGTTTTAGTTAGGAATTGTTCCTTTTACTCCTTTACGGATTATGTCTTTCATTATTCTTTCTTTGTTTTCTTTTTAAAATCTCATCGAGATCTTTAAAATACTGAACAAGTTGGAAGATGTAGGATAGAGTTCACTTCTTTAAAAGGTCTAATTAAACGCATACAAGGGGAAACAGCTTTAAGTTCAACAAGCCACAATGTAGGACAGAAAACAGGAGATACTTTTTCACCCATAGGGTTATAAACACATGGAACTGCCTACCCGCCGAATCCGTTAATGCCATGACGTTACTTCATTTAAAAATTTGTCAAATGTCCAGATGCTTTTATCGAACTGGATTTTTAATATACCATGACATATTGTTTGAGTATAGAGGGTGCCAATGTTGAAGAGATATTAGTGCTAAATATGATATCCATTATATTAATAATTGTATTCTCATATACAAGGGAGACGGGAATAGCCAACTCTTTAACTTTGTATAAAATAATTCATGCAAAACTGACCGACTTAATGTCCTGATGGAGGATGGTCTTGGTGTAGAGTGGGACGGCTGAGAGGAGAGTGTAGAAGCCCCAGTTATGACCAAATGAACCAGCCACCACCGACCACACTGGCAACGATGTTACCACCGCCTTCCACGGCACCGCAGACCTCTGTAACATGGTTCATGCTGTAGGTCTGTCTTACGACCAGGGCTACAACCTTATACTGTCCATGCTGTAGGTCTGTCTTACGACCAGGGCTACAACCTTATACTGTCCATGCTGTAGGTCTGTCTTACGACCAGGGCTACAACCTTATACTGTCAATACTGTAGGTCTGTCTTACGACCGAAGTAACAACCTCACACATCGATGTAACACCAATCTGAGCCAGGGGTAAACGCTTAACAATGCATACAACAATTATTACAGTACTCTATTACTATTCGACACATTAAGGATATGGTCGGTGTTTAAATGTTGTATAGTATTAGTACAGTCGGGTTCGTTCTCGACTCACAATTGGAAATTCCGGTTTCGAGTCCCGGGCAGGACAGAAATGACTGGGCACGTTTCCTAATGCATCGGTTCACCTAGCAGCAAAAATATACCCAGCAGTTAGCCAGGTAGTTGTGGGGCTGAATCCTGGGGATTATTATAAATAACGTTTCGTGAGAATTGTTAGACCTTCCCTGCTATGCTGGAAGAGCTGTTGGTTCGCTTAATTAGGCTAGACAGCGCTATTTCCAGGGGTTTATACAAATAACCGGCAACTGGCATTGCAGTTCGTGACATCACGAGCGTGGCCACGCTGTTTTCGCTACTTGCGGAATGAATATGTCTAGTTACGTTATATCCCTTTATATCCTAGAGAAATAGTTACCCTCAGAAAAATCCAGGTAAATTCAGGTAAAAGTAGTGACCTGGAGCTTAGTGGCCAGATTGGTCGGCTCCCACAGAATGATACTCGGGTTTGAATCCTTGGAAAGACGGAACCTTTGGATGCGTTTCCTTAATTCTGACGTCTTTATTCACCTCGCAGACATTTGCTTTATGTTGTTTCCTATGGAAGGTCAGTCGGTAACTTAGAAGGGGGGGGGGGGTGGACCTCGAATTAATGTATGTACTCCAGTGAGCCTAACACCATCCAAAACATTGTCAAGTTAAGTAACGTTTTATCGATTAAACATTTATATTTCAAGCTCCACACTTTTAGTGTTGTATATAATTTTTTCGGGCGAAATACTTAGGGTATGTTTTGTAACGATAGCCTGTATCCAAATAGCGCAGTTCTCCATGAATTAGTGTTAGCTACACAAAAAGAACTGAAATACTGCAACATCTGCTGAGTTATAGAAAATGAAATATACGAGTTTATGGGTAACATTTACAAATTGTTTGATAATAGTTTATTTTATTTTATTTATTTATTTGTTTAAATATATATATATATATATATATATATATATATATATATATATATATATATATTATATATATATAATATATATATATATAATATATATATATATAATATATATATATATATATATAATATATATATATATAATATATATATATAATATATATAATATATATGTAATATATATATATATATAATATATATATATATATATATATAATATATATATATATATATATATATATATATATATAATATATATATATATATATATATATATATATATATATATATATATATATATAATATACACACAAGAGCTCTTACATTCTTGTCCCGCTATTAGCACGCTTAACGTTTCGGGCAATATACAAAATTTATATATACAAAAGTTCTTACATTTTTGTAAAGCCACTAGCAGCACGCATAGTGTTTTGGGCAGATCCTTAATCCAAATTTTTCCTGGAATACGATCCGCCAAATCGTTTAACAACCAGGTGCCCATTCACTGCCGGGAACTCCTAACGTCTCTTAACTCCTAACAGCACTGCCGGGAACAAGCAGGTGTGGAAACGAGTTAGCAATCTACGGGAGTAAATCATACCCTCCCAAGCAGGCCTACGTCTGTTCTGGAGCATTCATTGGTGGAGAGCCAGGGAGGCCTAGTGGGTGGAGCCCCTAAGGGCAGTGCCTGGCACTGACTGGCTGGAGTCAGGCCTAGAACCTGGACTTTGTAATGGTTGGCTGTAGGCATAGGTGGGTGGAGCCTAGGAAACTAGGATAGTTAGGTGGGTGGAGCCATTCTCCACTTGGAGGTTGTTGAACTTAAAATTAGTTAGTGTGTACTGGGGTCAACTAGGGAAGGTCGCAAGGACCGGGAGAGAGCCTACGACATCGTGGCTGGTAATTGCAGAGATAAGGTAATGTGCCATTGTTGGTTATGTATATTCTTTGTTTCCACCCATTGTATAGGATTTATATTGCCTAGGATGTATTTACATGTCATTTTATCAATAAAGGTTCTTGTTAAGTGATTTTTGGTGTTTAGTTAATTTTCCCTCTAATTATTTCTGAGTCATTAAATTCTCTATACATGCGTAACACCAGAGCGTTACCACCTCCACTTATAACACCAGAGCGTTACCACCTCCACTTATAACACCAGAGCGTTACCACCTCCACTTATAACACCAGAGCGTTACCACCTCCACTTATAACACCAGAGCGTTACCACCTCCACTTATAACACCAGCTCAACCGTCGACCAGGACACTTGACCCACTCTGCTGAACACAGGTTCATCAATTGAGACAAAAACCTGATTGTTATGCCTTAATATATAATAAAAATTAGGTTTTTGTCTCCATTGATGAACATGTGTTCAGGAGAGTGGGTCAAGTGTCCTGGTCGACGGTTGTTGAGCTGGTGTTATAAGTGGAGGTGGTAACGATCAAGTGGTACAAGAAGAGTAAGGGGAGACATGATAACCACCTACAAAATTCTCAGGGGGAATTGACAGGGTGGACAAAGACAAACCCTTTAACACGGGTGGAATACGAACAAGGGGACACAGGTGGAAACTTAGTACCCAAATGAGCCACAGAGACATTAGAAATAATATTTCAGCGTCAGAGTAGTTAATAGATAGAATACATTAAGCATTGAGCATTAAGCATATTCTTTTTACCCATTAGTTTTAAGCTTTAGTCATTAGTGTTTTTTCCTGCCCGAAACGCTTTGCGTAATAGTGGCTTTAGGCATTGTATGTACTAGCTCTATCTATAAAGCCAACAAACTTTGTAAAACCTCTTTATGTATGTACCTTTACCTAAATAAAAATTATTATTATTATTATTATTATTATTTGATGTGGTGGAGGCTGACTCCATACACAGTTTCAAATGTAGATATGATAGAGCCCAGTAGGCAAAAAAATCTGTACACCAGTTGATTGACAGTTGAGAGGCAGGACCAAAGAGCCAGAGCTCAACCCCGGCAAGCATACTAGGTGAGTACACACACACACACACACACATACGATGCTGAATAGGCAAAATTGTTCTAGTACATGGCCCAAGGCCTATCCGGTTACAATACTTAGTCCCCGTGGTGCAGTGGTGACACACTCTCCCGGCGCTTCCCGAGCGCTTTGGCCTGGGTTCGTATCCTGGCCGGGGAGGATTGACCGGGCGCCAATCCTTAACTAAAGCCTCTGTTCACCCAGCAGTGAATGGGTACCTGGTTGTTAAACGATTTGATGGATCGTATTGCGGGGGGGGGGGGTGATTAGGATTAAAGACCTGCCCGAAACGCTATGCGTGCTATTGGCTGTACAAGAATGTAAGAACTCTTGTATATATAAATAAATACATGCTTGGCTCTAGACCTAAAACCCCATCGTCATTTTGTGGTTACAAATATAAATATGCAAATCGTCTTTGTTTTTACATTAGCAATTTACAACTGTTATTAGTTACTGCATCTTTTGGGTTACATTCTTACCAAAATATTTGTTGTCTAACATTATTCCGTGAACCTCGTTTTTTGTTTTTCATAAATTTCATCACCAAATGTTCACAACAGCTCACAATATTACATTACGTAAAACTTAC
This sequence comes from Procambarus clarkii, assembly GCF_040958095.1. Lineage (NCBI taxonomy): Eukaryota > Metazoa > Arthropoda > Malacostraca > Decapoda > Cambaridae > Procambarus > Procambarus clarkii. The sequence continues at coordinate 40,297,992 of NC_091169.1, forward strand.
ACAGCGTAATTTTCCTTTTCCTTCTTAACTTTTTTGTTTTAAAGTTAACACTAGAAAATCTTTCATAAAATATAATAATAATAATAATATTATTATTATTATTATTATTATTAATACTTAATGGAAATGTATCACAGTCATAGTAACGGGATAAAAACTCACACATATATATTTATGCGTTCTGAGTAAAGATTTGAACTACACCAAGTCTTTCGCACTCTCCTGAGTGCGTTGTCACGGTCTGAGTATAAGGTTAGGGAGAGACATCACAAATCTTTATATAAAATACATAAATGTGTTATTTTACCCTATAATAATATCAATAATAATAATACTAATAATGAGGAAACTGACAAAACAGTTTTAAGTAATATATGATAAAACCCTAGCATAACCATTAAATAAGAAATGGAATATAGAAAACAGCACTTGTCCTCAATTAATTACACTAGGTTTGTTGAAAATTTAAATTATTTCATTGGACTTTGACTGTCGGCCATCGGATACGAACTCCTAAGCGTCAAAAGCGGGTTGAATAACGGAGGCTGTTGACTCTAGGGAACACTCACCTTTTTACTCTTGGTATCACCAATTGACGTAATGATGTAGTTTCTCTCATGGTTGGTAATCCAGCGGAAGCTAGCGGGCGAGTCGGTGACGATGAAGAACCATGCGAGGCACCACACGAGCGTCAAGGCTCCCTGGATGTAGAACACTGCTTCCCACCCCAGGTTGTCGATGATGTAGGCCGACACCGGGAAGGCGACCACTGTACCTGCCGGTACTCCTAACATATGGAGCCACAGAGGCTGCAATTAATAGACGCTTCACCCAGGGATTACATTATCTTCTTGCAACTCATTTATCGGATTTCGCTTTAGTTTAGCCGTTGTAGGTCCGTTTGGTTTTGCTGTGAGAACAGCAATAATCATTTGCTTTGTCTCACAAATATGCATTGTTTCTCCAATATCAGTAGGAAAGTCGCCCTATGTAACAACAGAGGGTCAGCATCAGTGGAGTGGAGTGCTAGTGGAGCTAAGCTGTACTCTGCAAAAATGCAATGGGTTTGCCCAAACAGGAACGTTCGAACTGAAGCAACCCACTTAGACTACGGAGACTAATGGTCAGAACATTCAATATTACGAGGCTTTAAATTTTTACTAAAATCGCACATTTTTAGTTTTGTCAGTTTGGTTGTATATGCGATGTATTACGTGAGAGGACAGGTTGCACAGCCCACTTCTCTTCGTAATTTAGATCAAAGACCTGGATACTGGAGTGACCAACAATATCAGCAAGTTTGCATGAGACGTGATAAAAGATAAGACGTGCATAATACGTAGGAAGGTTTGGATGAACTGTAGGTATCATTCAGCTATATCTAGCTCTGGTGAGGCCCCACTAGAATGTGCATTGCTAATCGTCGTACTACAGAATGGGCATGGACTCTTCGGAGAATTTCAGAGAAAGATAACTAGACTGATACCTGGTATTGGAAAGCCTTCCTACAAAGATAGTTTAAAGTCTCACTCTACACTCGCTGGAGAGACGCCACCATACAGTAAGAGCCAAGCAAATGTGATTAATATAACAACAAAGCCTGCTGATAGTATCGTAATTGGGTAGATAATACTAAACATATTAGCACTATACACAAAAAATTCCCATTAACGGGATTTTTTAATGAGAAAATCGGTAGGAGCCACGAGGAGGATTCAAGCCTATGCTCTGGGTATTTCCAAGCAACGCTTTAGACCACTGCACCACGACATGGTAAAATAGTATTAGATTCTGTGATTCAAGTGAATCCTCTAGGGTTCCCGAGGCATCCACTGAAGCCTAACCAGGGTTAGGAAAATCCTCTAGGATTCCTGAGGATTCCATTGAAGCCTCAGGAACCCTAGAGGCTTCACTTGAATCCCAGGTTGCCATATTTTTTACCATCTCGTGGTGTAGTGGTCTAAGGCGTTATTTGGGAGTACCCAAAACATAGGTTCGAATCCTTCTCATAACTCCTACTGATTTTCTTACTAGCGCTAATTACACCTACTTCTGTTCCTGCTGATGTTAATGTACCATTTACTACTGAAACTCTAACTACAGCTTCCACTTTGTACATTACTGCTGGTACTATAATTATTGCAGATATAAAATGCAAATACTATTACTGTTCCAGCTAGAGTTCAACCACTGGGGCTGGACGGTAGAGCGACGGTCTCAATTCATGCAGGTTGGCGTTCAATCCCCGACCGTCCAAGTGGTTGGGCACCATTCCTTTCATCCCATTCCATCCCAAATCCTTATCCTGACCCCTTCCAAGTACTACAAATTCGTAGCGGCTTGGCGCATTCCCCTGATAATTCCCGTCCCGTCCAGCTAGTAATTATACTATTATTGACATTATTACTTCTGTTACTGTTATTATTCTGTTTATATCAACTTGATATATTATTTTGTTGCTATCATTATAACATATTTTGATAACATTACTTCTGTTAATAACAATTCTTCTGACTGAATTTGTTAGATTTGATAAAAGCCTTAAGATGAAAAGTCATCTAAAATGAAGGTTACTCTAAGCTTTGAGTGCCTCTACATGACTACTTGAGCCTTCAGCATATATTACGACTATCTTTCTCGACTGCTGCGAATACTAAAATGGCATGGAATAATATCTTGACGACTCGAGCAACAACCCAAAACACTAACATTGATAGAAACACCTCTAGTTAACAACCCGCCCTCCTAATACAGAGTCGCATTTTGACGCATACTTTACCTAAAACCAAAGATCGTCGTACTAGAAAATGGTAGCGGCTCGCGAAATTGAACTACAGACCCATTTTCTTTGTTGGGGTTCTCCGGTAGGTTAGGATAGGTGACTCAATACGACAGTTTCTTAACGTTGGGAAACCATAGGAATACGGGCTGCATAGCCATATCTTTATAGATTACGTACACATTAAGTGTTTATGTCAGATTTGCAGGTAAGTAATGGTAAAGCTCCAGTTGGTCCCATGGCTTACCTGCATAGATGACGTGAAACTAACTGTTGGTCTCGTACCTGCGTATATGATGGCTGACAGAGTAGACCGCTCCATAGGTGGCGCCCACCCTGAGAGGAGAGCATGGTTGGCTGGTGAAGTTACACCCTGGGAAAAACACTTTAGTCATTTCCTGGTGTTTTGGCGCAAATTCTTTTCATGAAAGCTTGTCCAACTCTTTGAGGAGTGGTAATATCTACTTTATATTTTAAGAACAGCACGTTTAACAGCATAATCCATTAACTGGGCTATCATTTGAGACCTATAATTTCGAAGATACCCACTTCGTTTTATAACACTCACCTGGGTGTCCATTTACTATGGAACCCTCCTACACAGGCCACCTGCGTGCCCATATACCCTGGGACTCTCCTACAGGTACTCTGAGAGAGAACTCTATAAATATCAGAGGCCCGAGACTGTTCAACACGCTTTCACTATACATAAGGCGTATAACTGGCCGACCCCTCACAGTGCTCAAGAGAAAACGTGACAAACACCTTCAAAGGATACCTGATCAACCAGGCTGTGACTCATACGTCAGGCTGCGAGCAGCCGCGTCCAACAGCCTGGTTGACCTGTTCAGCAACGAGGAGGCCTGGGCGATGACCGGGTCGCAGGGTCACTAAGCCCCGAAATCACTTCAAGGTAAGGTATACAGGCCACCTAGGTGTCCGTATACCCTAGTGTTATGACCAGGGTGGTCCTGGATAGTGGGGACCAGATAGAATGTACCTGATAAATCTGGAAAAGTTGAGATCACAGAATGCTGCCATATGATAATAATAATAATAATAATTTTTATTTAGATAAGGTACATACATAAAGAGATTATACAAAGTTTGTTGGCTTTATAGATAGAGCTAGTACATACAATGCCTAAAGCCACTATTACGCAAAGCGTTTCGGGCAGGAAAAACATTAATGACTAAGGCTTAAAACTAATGGGTAAAAAGAATAAAATGTGTTGAGAACAAATAAAAATAGAGGTAAAAGAGGGGGGAACATTGTTGAAAAAGCAGCACAAATACAATTACAAATTATTACAGAAAATTACATACAAACAGCGTTGATTTGAAAAAAAACAAAAACAAAAAAACATACATGGGTTGACAACAGAGGGGTAAGGTAGGTTACAGGGAATTTATTAGGTATAGCTTCGTTTTTAACTTAAACTGGTTGAGAGAGGTACAGTCTTTAACATGGTTGGGAAGGTCATTCCACATTCTGGGCCCCTTGATTTGTAGAGCATTTCTGGTTTGATTAAGTCGTACTCTAGGAATATCAAAACTGTATTTATTTCTGGTGTGGTGCTCATGGGTTCTGTTACAACCTTCTATGAAGCTTTTGAGATCAGGATTGGCATTATAGTTTAGCGTTTTATATATGTATAATACACATGAGAGAATGTGCAGTGACTTAATGTCTAACATATTCAGAGATTTGAGTAGGGGTACCGAGTGATGTCTGGGGCCAGAATTGGATATTGTCCTAATAGCAGCTTTGTGTTGAGTAATTAGAGGACGTAAGTGATTTTGGGTAGTAGAGCCCCAAGCACAAATACCATAGTTGAGATATGGATAGATAAGGGAGTAATAGAGAGTCACCAGGGCAGGGCGTGGAACATAATATCTGATCTTAGAAAGAATGCCCACAGTTTTTGAAACTTTTTTTGATATGTTTAGAATGTGTCCCTGGAAATTCAGCTTGTGGTCAATGAGAATGCCAAGGAATTTGCCATCTAATTTGTTACAAATTTGGGTATTGTTTATTTTGAGATTTATTTGATTAGAGGATTTATTGCCAAACAGAATATAGAAAGTTTTGTCAATGTTAAGGGTGAGTTTGTTGGCAGTTAGCCACAGATGGACTTTATTTAGCTCAGTATTTACTGTGGCATTTAGAGCAAGGGGATCAGGACTGGAGTAAATGAAGGTTGTGTCGTCAGCAAATAGAATTGGTTTGAGGTGTTGGGAGGCATTTGGAAGGTCATTAATGTAGATGAGAAAGAGGAGAGGGCCAAGTATGCTGCCCTGGGGAACACCAATGTTGATGGGTAGGGTGGGAGAAATTGTATTATTCACAGAAACACATTGGAGCCTGTCAGTAAGGTAGGATTTGAGGTATTGTAGGGAGTGACCTCTGACTCCATAATGATGTAATTTAAGAAGAAGGTTTTGGTGGTTGACAGTATCGAAAGCTTTACGCAGGTCCACAAATAACCCAACAGGGAACTCATTTTTATCAAGAGCTGTATGAATCGAGTTAAGCATACTAATAAGTGCATCGTTAGTGCTTTTTTTGGGTCTGAAGCCATATTGGCAAGGGCTAAGTATATTGAGTTTGGCAAGATATGAGTAAAGCTGCTTATAGATTAGTTTTTCAAAAATTTTTGACAAGTTTGGCAGAATTGATATAGGTCTGTAGTTGTTAACATCTGTGAGTTCACCACATTTGTGGACAGGCGTTACTCTCGCTTTTTTTAGAATATCTGGAAAGGTTTAGAGTTCAAGTGACTTGTTGAAGAGCAAAGCAATAGCAGGGGCTAAAGATCTGGAGGCTTTTTTGTAGATTAAAGTTGGTATCTCCTCAAGGGCACCAGACTTGGTTTTAAGGGAAAGGATTATCTCATTGACGTCAGTGGAATTAATAGGCTTTAGGTACAGAGACTGTGGATAGTTACCTGTAAGATAGTCCTTAATGTCAGTACTGGAAGATGGAATATCATTAGCAAGGGATGAACCAATGGAAGAGAAGAACCTATTGAACTCAATAGCAGAATCAGAGGCTGAAAGCTGACCATCGTTATTAGACAGGAGAGTCGGTTTGTTATTTAAAGACTTCTTTGATCCCAATATTTGTGAAATTGTTCTCCAAGTTTGTTTAATGTTGCTCTTTATTTGGGTAAATTTATCTTCGTAGTATTTAATTTTGGCTCGTCTAATTATTTTAGATAGCAATAATGAGTAATTCTTTGAGAATTCTTTGGAGACAATTCCTAACCTATACTTCTTCTCAAGGTCATGTTTTTTATTAATAGATTTAAGTATTCCCTTTGTAAGCCAGGGATTGTTAAGCCTTTTGGTTGTGACTTGTTTTGAAAGCATAGGACAGTGGGTATTATAAAGGCTAAGAGTTTTTTGAAGAAAAGATTGCACTGCTAGGTTGATGTCCTCTATGTTACCTAACTCGGACTCCCAGTTGACATTATCAGCAGCAGTTATAAAATTGTCTATAGCAGTTTCATTGTGTAGTCTAAAACGTATCTCTCTTGACTCAAGAGGTGGTTTGCTAATGTTAGTTAAGAGAAATGTGGGGTAATGGTCTGTAGTGCTATCGGTGATTATACCTGAAGTAAGCGGAGAGGTTATGTTTGTCCAGATGTGATCTAGAGTCGTGGCAGTGCTATCAGTGATTCTAGTAGGTCTAGTGATTAGGGGTATGAGGAAGCAGGAATTCATACAGTTGAGGAAGCTAACAGCAGTAGGGTGTTCTGGCTCGCAGAGGTCAATATTAAAGTCCCCTGCGATAATTAGGTGGTTTTTGTTCAGTCTGTTATCAAGTATTAGATTTCTAAGGTTTGAGTTGAATTCGGACACATCAGTGTTAGGAATTCTATAAACTGCACCCACAGACAGGACAGACTCGGCACCCTTGACTCTGAAGCTGGCGAAGATATACTCCCCATAGCAGTCTCTAGTTCTAATTTCTTTTAAGCATGTTAGTTCTTGGTGGTAGTAAAGAGCAGTGCCACCACCTCTCTGAAGTTGACGACAGTTGACAATTGCTGAGTAGTTAGGCATGTTAAAGAGTTGAGTTGTATCCTCTTTCAACCATGTTTCAGTAAGTATAATAAAAGAGAATTTGTTGTCAATAGCTTCAATCAAGGCACTAACTTTTTTCATCGAAGTGTTTACCTAGAGATCTAACGTTCAAATTGATTACAGAGATATTGTGATTATGAGTTAATACATTGTTTACATCATGTGCTGCAAAATATCTGCAATTTAGATCATTAAAGTGATTATTGTCATAGATAGTGGATAAGAGGTTAAGTTCTGGGTCTATACTTGTCTGCATAAAAAAAGCTGATTGCAGGAAAAACAAGGAAGAAAGGCAAATTACAAGGTAGAAATAAGCTATAAAATAGGGAAAAAAATGTACACAATACTGTACAAAACAAACACAAAAGGGGCTTACAGGGGTACAATGGAGTAAGGGAGTATGGCTAGGCTAGGCAACCTAGGTAATAAATGAGATTAAAGAAAAAACATATAAACATGGACTATACAAAACACAAGATATAGACATACAAAACAAAAATATAAACAAGACTAAGCAATACAAAAACAAATTGAGCAAAAATGAAAAATGAGGTAGATTGCTTACAAGTACTCTCAGGTACACTGTAAGTAACAAGTAGTAAGTAATAAGATAAGCAATTACAGGAACAGATGCAAACTAAATCTGCTGTAAAATAGAAAGTAATTATAGCAAAACACAACAATATAATAATATAACAATACAATAAGTGCTTACAAAGTATTGAGTCTGCTAAAATTAGAGAATAATTATGGCAAAACACAACAATAAATGCAAGTAAACAAAAGAATTGAAACAATTAGAGGTAGAATTAAGGTCACTGGATAGCCATGGAGGATACACAAGTTTGGTGGAGAGAACAAAAAATCAGTAGAGACTGTCAAGATGAATATATAAAAAAAATTGACAAATGATAATTGTAAAGTAAAATAATCTTAAAGATAATAAATTTTATTTAGCTTAGTTTTAACCTATAATTAGTATGA
>NC_091169.1:40310843-40370843 GCF_040958095.1 Procambarus clarkii
TTCATCTTAAAATTAAGATTCCCGAAGGGAACATCGATCATAAACATTTATATATATATATATATATATATATATATATATATATATATATATATATATATATATATATATATATATATATATTATATAATGTTGTACATAGTAGCCAGAATGCACTACTCGGCCTACCATGCAAGACACGATTTGCTTAATAAGCCAAGTTTCTTGAATTTAAACAAAAATAAAAAATTCTTATCAAATAATATGGCTATCCATATCATTATGTATGAGTTAATTTTGTTTTAATTTGAGTTAAAACTAACGTATATATATATATATATATATATATATATATATATATATATATATATATATATATATATATATATATATATATGACTGAGCCTAACCATCTTAACCTAACCTAACATCATTAAGTCAATAATTTATGTTCTTAATATAATAATAATAATAATATTTCGAATAAACCAATTGAAAACAATTTTTTTTAAATAAAGAAAATCACTCGGCTTATTAGGCAAATCGAGCCTTGCATAGTAGGCCGAGAAGTGCGTTCTGGCTACTAGGTACGACATTTTATATATATATATATATATATATATATATATATATATATATATATATATATATATATATATATATATATATATATATATATATAAAATGTCGTACCTAGTAGCCAGAACGCACTTCTCGGCCTACTATGCAAGGCTCGATTTGCCTAATAAGCCGAGTGATTTTCTTTATTTAAAAAAAATTGTTTTCAATTGGTTTATTCGAAATATTATTATTATTATTATATTAAGAACATAAATTATTGACTTAATGATGTTAGGTTAGGTTAAGATGGTTAGGCTCAGTCATATATATATATATATATATATATATATATATATATATATATATATATATATATATATATATATATACGTTAGTTTTAACTCAAATTAAAACAAAATTAACTCATACATAATGATATGGATAGCCATATTATTTGATAAGAATTTTTTATTTTTGTTTAAATTCAAGAAACTTGGCTTATTAAGCAAATCGTGTCTTGCATGGTAGGCCGAGTAGTGCATTCTGGCTACTATGTACAACATTATATAATATATATATATATATATATATATATATATATATATATATATATATATATATATATATATATATATATATATAAATGTTTATGATCGATGTTCCCTTCGGGAATCTTAATTTTAAGATGAATAGGAAAACCAGGGATATACTGAACATCTTGTTTCAGATTCTTTACTTTAAAATGCATAACGTTTCGAATACTTCTCGTATTCATCATCAGATCTAAAAGAAAAAACAGAAATCACAATCAAATAACTCCAGTTATTTGATTGTGATTTCTGTTTTTTCTTTTAGATCTGATGATGAATACGAGAAGTATTCGAAACGTTATGCATTTTAAAGTAAAGAATCTGAAACAAGATATTCAGTATATCCCTGGTTTTCCTATTCATCTTAATATATATATATATATATATATATATATATATATATATATATAAGTGTGAAATCATCTCATCTAGCCAACCAACCATAGATGCAGTGCGAACCATATTGCCAGGAGCCCAAGTGATCGCTCCCACCGACAGTGTGCTGCTAGGGGCTCCTCTGGGCTCGAGCGCCATTGAGGTAGTCCTCGAAGAAAAGCTGAACGACCTGAGGAGGATGGAGGGAAGAATAGGGGCTTTAGACGCCCACGATGCTCTGTACCTTCTCACAAGGTGCCTGGCTTTGCCCAGACTGACCTATTTCCTAAGGTGTGCTCCCTCCTTCGACAGCCCAAAATTAACGGAATATGACACACTCCTAAGGTCAATAACCTTGAAAATGTTAAACCTCTCCCTGCAAGATGACCAATGGGACCAAGCAACGCTCCCAGTTAGACTCGGGGGGATAGGTATTCGCAAGGCGACACAGTTAGCATTGCCGGCATTCTTATCCTCGACCAGTGCAACAGGTGAATTAGTTAAGGAAATACTACCGGAACACCTAAGAGACTTCATTGGGATTCATGATCCCAAATTCGCGGAAGGAGCCGGTCAGTGGGACACTCTTGTCAACTCTCATCCTCGACCGACTTTTCCAAATGACTGCAAACAGTCCAAATGGGATAGCCCCATAGTGGAGAACATCGCCACATCATTGCTGAAGGCAGCTTCCAGGAAGGACAAAGCGCGTCTTCTAGCTGTGCAAGCTCCCCATGCCGGGGACTTCCTGTTGGCAGTCCCTAATTCCGCCTTGGGCACCCGCCTGGACCATCGGACCCTAAGTATTGGTGTTGCTCTGCGCCTTGCCGCCCCTATCTCCACCGAGCACCGGTGTATTTGCGGCCATGCACGGGCAGACCAATACGGCAGCCAAAGTCTCATCTGTCGTAAGACACAGGGAAAGATTGCCAGACATGAAGCAGTCAATGACATCATCAAGAGAAGTTTGGCTTCAGCTGGGTGCCCAGCACAAAGGGAACCTCAGTTGTGCAGGCCTGACAACAGCCAAAAACGCCCAGATGGAGTCACCCTGCAGCCGTGGAGGGAAGGTAAACAGGTCGTGTGGGACTACACGTGTGCATCCACATTGGCTGATACCTATCTACCTTACAGCGCAGCTGAGGGAGGCGGGGCGGCCACCTTCAGGGAGACCCAGAAAACTAACAAGTACAGGGACCTAGAACGTTGTTACAGGTTCGTGCCAATAGGCTCTGAGACTCTGGGCGCCTGGGGTAAATGTGCACTTAAGTTCCTGAAGGAGCTGGGCGAGGAACTCATTGGGAAGACTAGAGACCCAAGAGCGGCCAGTTTTATGTTCCAGCGCCTCAGTGTCGCTGTTCAGAGGGGAAATGCGTGCTGTATCTTGGGTACGCACCCGACCCCCGAGGAACTGGACGAGGTCTTCGAACACTGATTGGTATATTGTTATATAAGTGTGTGTTTTCTGTAAACTGTAACATTGCAATAAAATCAAATAAAAAAAAAAATAGGGGTGGTAGGAGAGGAAAAGATTAAAGTATTCAGTGAGAATCCACAAGGTCTTCTCTGAACACTATTTGTTTTCTTCTTCGAGGATGTGGGTCCCTTTAATTAAACCAGTGGTGGTACCCCTATTATATATATATATATATATAATAGGGGTACCACCCCTATAGATATATATATATATATATATATATATATATATCTATCTAAGGTAATATAATCTCCAAGGTAATCTCTACGAAGAGATTAGGCCTGCTCCATCATCACCTATTCTACCACACCACATCTACATATTCAAGAATTACAACAACTACATGCACTTGCAAGATGCTTGAAAGGATCATCCTAAACCGACTGTTGCACAAAATAGGCAGGTTAGGGTAGGGGGTCAATGGATTTGTTAAAGGACGGAGCACAGCAAATTGTATAGTTAATTACTTGGCTAATGACACGGCTAGGTACTCTGTATTTGTTGACATCAAAGGAGCCTTCGACAAAGCACAGGGGATTGCGATCCTGGACGAGCTTGCATGCATGGTGTCAAGGGGAGACTCATGAAATGGGTTGAAGACTACCTCACAGGAAGGAAAGCCAAGGTTTGCTTCAATGGAGTAGTCTCCAGAACAATGAATATGGAACTCGGGACCCCCTAAGGCGGAGTCTTAAGCCCTACACTATTCAATGTACTTATGAACGCCATTGCAAATATTGATTTTCCGGAAGGAACACAACAACTACTACTTCTCATACGTCTAGACAGTGTACCACCAGTCTACCTTCCCCAGGGCCCGTCAGCCCCTCGCACCTGGTGGTTGGGAGCTCATGCCACCAGTCAGGAACAAGCGCAATGGTAGTTTGTGTGAGCCGGCTCCCAGTTATCGAAGACACCAGCGCCACCCACCTTGGCCCTACCTAGCCACCACCAAGATTCAGAATGCTCTCTCGTGCTCAACTGCCTGGATCTACTAGCATACGACTCTGTGTGGCAGTAGACTCCTGCAGCCTGGCTACAGTATTCCTGCACTATTTTATTGTTTGTACTTTAACGTAACGTTAATTCGTCTATTTGTTTTTTGTATTTTGTTCACTGTAAGTAAGCCAAGGTTCGAACCTATTTTTATTTATGTAAATTGTTTAAAGTAATTTTTCATAGTAAAATATTTAATTTTTTCTCTGTTTTATCCTGCAGTTACCTCAGTGTGAAGTCAACAAGCAGTCTATTTTATTTTTACTTTTTTTTTTGTTTAATGTGACCGGAATTCCATCTACCCTTTAGACACAGCGCTAACAACCATTTTCACGTCAAAATATATAGCGCCTCAATGTGGCTATCCAGAGGGCAAACGCCTGATGTGTCCTCAGTTCCTGTCCGGAAGCTGGGAAGCTCCAAACAACCCACAACTTTTAACCTTTCACTGTATTCACCAATGTATAATTTTGAATCTTTAAATATCTTATAAAGCAAACCTTAACACAAAAAGAATGCAGCGGTTAGACAAAAAACCTAAAGTACATTAGAGGAGATTTTTTGGTCCCCTCCAAAGTGTTATGTGTGCTTTTTTCGAAGCTATGGGCCCCTCTTCCAGCAGTAGGTGCCCCCCTTATATATACATATATGTATATATGTACACATGACAGTAGTGTATATATATATATATATATATATATATATATATATATATATATATATATATATATATATATATATATATATATATATAATACATCCCTTAACTACTCGACTGATGATCGAGTGGTCCTGTACACCAGTTGCAGAGTGCTCCTGGCAGTATGGGTTCGAGTCACTTCTGGGGTGTGTGTTTTCAGTTGCATATATGCCTGGGGACCATTCAGGCTTGTTCGCATTTGTGTTCCTCACGTGTGCCCCAAAGAATGTGATGATCTGATAAAATACCATGCCCAAGATAACCATCAGAGTGCCGGCGGGATGATGGGGAATTAGCCTCGTTTACCATCATCTTTTGTCCGGTCGTGATGGTCTAGTGGTTAAGGGATCCTTTACACCAGTTGCAGAGTGCTCCTGGCAGCATGGGTTCGAGTCACTTCTGGGGTGGGAGTTTTCAGTTATATATATATATATATATATATATATATATATATATATATATATATATATATATATATATATTATGTCGTACCTAGTAGTAGCCAGAACGCACTTCTCGGCTTACTATGCAAGGCTCGATTTGCCCAATTGGCAGAGTGATTTTCTTTATTTTCAAAAAAATTTTGTCAATTGGTTTATTTATATTAGGAACATAATTTATTGACTTAGTTATGTTAATTTAGGTTAGGTTACGGTAGGTTAGGTTAGGTAGGTTAGGTTCGGTCATATATCTACGTTAGTTTTAACTCAAATTTTAAACAATGAACTGATGTATAATGAAATGGATAGCTTCATCATTTCATAAGAAAAAAAATGAAAAATGTGTAAATTCAGGAAAACTTGGCTTATTAGGCAAATCGGGCGTTGCATAGTAGGCCTAGTACTGCGTTCTGGCTACTAGGTACAACATATATATATATATATATACACACACACATACATAATGTGTGTGTGTGTATGTGTATGTTATTAAAATGCTGCCGCCATTCTTGTTCTCTATGGTTTCGTTGTGAATTTGCATATCAAATGACACGTTCTTAAAATAGCATAGTGATTTATTTTTTCTTCACGGCTTAGTTAGTCCTGAAGTTTAATTACCTTCTAGGCTTCGTTGCTCCGAAACCTAAGATGCCTATGTTCCTTGCTTATGAACACATGGAACAAGAGCGAACTGAACATTGGCTTAAGAAGAGTATAATTATATCAGGTTAGCCAGAACCCTTTAAGGCCTAACGTTAGAGAAGTGAGAGGAAGTACTTACCAGAGAGAGGCCCACCATGATCCTAGCGAAGATTAGGAGAATGTAGGATACTCTGGCCAAAACTGGTTGCATGAGGGTGAAGATACTAGCGGAGAGCAGAGCACCTCCCAGTACCCTGCACGGACCCCACAGCTCCGCTAGGCGGCCGCCAGGCAATTGAGACACCACGTTGCCATAGAAGAAAGCCCCAGCTACCAACCCTTGTGTCCACTCGTCCCAGGGCAGGTTACCGTTCTGCAACAACAGTGCTCTTATCTAGGGATCCTTGTCAGAGTGCCATATGCATGTATTTTAATCACTGCACCTGGATATTGATGTAACAAATTTTAAATAACCGAGGAGAAAGAATAATGAGAAATTTGTATTTCAAACAAGGATAAAATGAATTAATTATATCTGCATAAGCAATTAAAATATGGCCTTCCTTGAAGTTTATGGGGTCACATAAGGCGTATACATATGAGTTGACCCGTAGGCTATGAAAGCTGGGAACTCACTCGCTACTAGTTAATACACATATAACCCTTCAACACTGATTTTCACAAGTGAGCCGAGACCCGAGGCTGGCAAGGATATGTTACTCCTGATCTTATACAAAGTTAACAATACACGTTTTGTATTATTGTGAAGCAAGCAAAAAATACTTGAAATATAACACTAAGCATGATTAAAACGATTACGTTTGTTTTAAGTATTAATGTTTTTTATTATAAATAACTCTCTGTTATACCAAAAGTAATTGTAATTATCAGGAGTGTCAAGCTCAGTATGATATAAAGACACTAAAGAAGATAGACAGCGTTGCCTGGGTGTATATGCTCAGGCATTCACGTGCCGAGAAAAAATATCTTACTCCTGTTGGAATAAATCGGCTGTTGGCAGAAACAACTTTGCCTTGCGGTAGGTTACCACACTGTTCAGCAGATACTTGACGCCCCCAGACAACACCCGGGACGGCAAGAGCCGGACTGCCACCCGGCATAGATAACCAACAGCAAGACTATCAACACCTAGCAACCCCAGACGAAATAAATTGCATGCATACTTTGAGGTCTGCATAATCGATCAAAAGTTCCAGCCGAAGGTCAGACACGGAAGGGCCACCCTAATATCAAACCCAGTCTTGCAAAAACATATCACCGTGTTCCAGTGGCCTTCAGCGTAGCAAGAGCAAACCGCTCACCACATTCCTCGGATACACCAGGAACCCATCAGAACCCGCCGACCTTTCTCAGCCAAAAATCTATTAACTTCCCTATGACCCCAGGCGATATGAGCCAGGCGTCATATCGGTCTGGGTTGCTGAAGGTAAGATAAAGCAATTTTCAGGAAAATTTCTAAGTATGACTTACAGTCCTGGTTGTTAAGAGGGCTTTTCCGGCGAGTCTCAGGCGGAGCAAAAAGCAGACATACAGTACGTCTAGCATAGAGGCTGAACCAGGTGTGCCTGACGGAACGATGCCCAACCACTTGGATTGGGGAACGAACGCCACCCCTATAAGAGCGAAGTCATCACAGTACTGACCAGTCAAAGCAGATTTATCCGTTCTCCCAAAGTGTACATCCAAATATTAGGAGACATAATGACATTTATATTGGCAACACAATTATTAAATATACATAAAACGCAAAAAATAATAATTAGTAAACACATTCAGTGAGACCTAAATTAATAAGATAATATTTTCTTACTATATCTCATCCCACTTTAACCTACTAGTTGGCAAGGTACCAGGGCAATAGACGCCTCGCTGTTGTCTGGGATAGGCTGGTTCCCGCAGATAAACAGACCCATATCTGTAGACAAAGCACTTACCAATAACAAAGCAGAACTATACTGAAACTGTCATTCTTGTAACCAGTTCCATCACTGATGCAAGCATCCATTCTTGCTACTTCTATCATTATTGATGCAAGCATCAGGCATCCATTCTTGCTACCTCTACCATTATTGATGCAAGCACCAGGCATCCATTCTTGCTACCTCTACCATTATTGATGCAAGCACCAGGCATCCATTCTTGCTACTTCTACCATTATTGATGCAAGCACCAGGCATCCATTCTTGCTACCTCTACCATTATTGATGCAAGCACCAGGCATCCATTCTTGCTACTTCTAACATTATTGATGCAAGCACCAGGCATCCATTCTTGCTACCTCTACCATTATTGATGCAAGCACCAGGCATCCATTCTTGCTACCTCTACCATTATTGATGCAAGCACCAGGCATCCATTCTTGTTACCACTACCATCACTGAACAAATCCACAGGAACCATGACGAGGGTTCGAACCTATGCACTGGGTGTTCCAAGATGCACGCTCTAGTCGACTACGAAAGACATGGTAAAATAATTGCAACCTGGCGTATTGCTGCACCCTCAAGGATCCCGAGGCTTCCACTGAAGCCACACCAGGGTTTCACACAATCCCCCCCATGCACTCGGGGTCTGTGATGGTAGTACACAGTGAAATCACATTATTGTGAGATATTAATGAACAAAGAGCGTTCATCTGGGAACACCCAGCGCATAGGTTCGAACCCTCATTACGGCTCCTGTGGATTTGTTCATTGATATATCACGATAATGTAATTTCTCTGTGTACTACCATCACTGATGTAAGCACCAGAGACAGCCATTCTTGCTACCACTACCCTTATTGATGCAAATACCAGAAGCAGTGATTCTTGTTACTGCTATCATTACTACTGTTACAAACATCACAAGTTATCAGTCTTGCCATCAGTGTACCTGGTAAAACAATTTTACCGCCCTTTTATCAGCCACTCTTCCTCTATTACTAGCCAATCCTTTCAGTGATGGTGATAGCTTTCTCCCCAAGGATATATGCTTCTAACCAATAACTTCCATGCCATTATAACCGTTAAGCAATCTTTCTACATATTTACCAATCATTTTACCAACACTTAATAATAGTGGTGGCAAAATTTTACTAGATTTACACCTTTTATTAGAACTTGCATATATACCCATATACCCAGTACTTGCAATTGTATTCTGCTACCAACGTTTTACACACACACTTTCATATCAAGCACCATTCAGTCAACATTAACAAAGTTTCCTTTTAACACTGATAAAGATAAACAATCAAGACTAAGATATCCTTCAACTAATTGCTTACCAAAGTAGCTAATTATCCTATAAAAACAGATATATACTGACGTAGGTGGTGTGCGATGTGGTGTCATTAGCAGGCGCTGGGCAGGTGTAGACGGATTGCAGGGAATCGTCTCCCTGGGAGGCGTTGACGGCGTCGTTGTGGGTGGAAATGTCTATGGCTGGTATGACGATCTCCTGAGGCCCCATGAGCACGTCGCCCTGGAAGCGGTTGAAGGCGTCGCTAGGTGTGTGGCTGGGTGTGTGGGTCACCGTGACAGGGTTATGTTTCACCATGGCCACCAGGGCGAAGTTGATGTTGACACGGAGGATGTAATTGAATGTGACTCCCAGGAAGGCTAGCATGCAGACGACATATCGCGCTGGCAACCATGCTGGCAGGAAGAACTGTGTTATATGGTGACCACTGCGGGGTCAGTATGTGAGAAATGGGAGAGATTTGATGAGTTGTGGCGCAACGTATAGCTATCACATGTCGTATGATGAGGACTGTCGTAACACGTGGTTGGGGAAGGGGATGGAATAAAGTGATGAATTAACATGATACTGATCCCCAAAAAAGATAATATTTATAAGAATTATTTGGTCGAACGTACAAAAATGGACATTTGCAACCAACAAAGTTCATGTTATGTACTATTAATTTTGTAGAGGCCTCGATAAAAAGAGCCAGAATACAAACCTAATCTTTCCTTCACCTAATATATCACATACATACACAAAATGAGGCATAAGATAGCATATATTAGGCCTAAGGTTCTTTATTTATCCCATGGACATGTTATGTGAGGTTCTTTAGTTACGTTTTATTTCTTTAGGTTGATATTTAGGATAATTAAATAACACCTGAATTTTTGGAGGGTCCATCAGTATTTTTCCATGTTTGACAAAATTGTTGTTAAGTGTTATCATTACTGGAGAATGGGCTGCACAATGACCCATACCTGTACATTGGGGTCGGCAAGCTATGGGCAGTTACTATGGATGCAATTTGGCTCGTAAAATTACTAATTTAATCTTTAGGACTCTTGATTGTTGAAAGAAATCATCTTATGTCATACCATCCTGATTCAGATTGTGTTATAATAAATATATTGATTTATTTCACAACAATGTTTCATTTGCTATGTGTGGGAAATCCCCGCCGAAGTCTAACACTATTCCATCAGTCGTATGAAGACAAATTTCTGCTGATAATTTGTTTTGTTTATCCACGGGACAGTTGCTACCTCGAATTCCACACCATATGCTAGATAATTTATTATATCAGCTTTCACCTGAAAATATTATTCTGTTGTAAAACAGCGAACACTTAATATTAGAAAAATTTGATACTGTAACTTACTGTTCGGGTACTTTAAGGGAAGTATGAGGAAAAATTCTAACCCTCAAGGAACCCTAAATAATACACTGTTACACCGGAATCACGAAGTAGATCGATGACCCTCGATATTCAACCAATTACATTTAAACTAAACAATGGTGACGCAATTAGGGAAGCCCACATATATTACTAACAATAACATAAAGTAATAAAGAGGAGTCACACTTAATAAATTAAGTGATTGTAAATAAGTTGTCCGTACAAGTTAAAGGATCAATTAATGACTGATAAGCCAATAAAAAGTGACAGAAAGCTCAGTGTTGTGTTGCGCGTCACCAGAAGAGACGACGTGTTTTTGCGTAGTGATCTCTTGACATTTTGCACTTCCTTTTGAATTTCATGATATTCATAGGCTATAAACGGTCCTCGTGTCTGTTTATAATATAAGAAAGCGCGAATGGTACTTCAGACATGGGGAAATATAGCCAACGAGAGAGAGAGTTAACTCCAGTTTACACCATTGAACACTTGGCGGGCCTCGCCAATACAAAATATGCCAGACAAATAAACTTCGATTTAAAATATTTAGCAACATCGTTCCAAAACCAGTTGTAACGAAGGAGAAAGTCCAACACGAGATTAGTGTTGTATTCTAGTATTAGTTTTCCTAATAGACACCAGCCTTTCAAATGTTAGAAACCAGCCTTTCAAATGTTAGTGCTTATATCCTTTTTGCGTCTATAATGCGTCTGAAAGCAGGATTAATCATAATATTAAGAAATATTCTTCTGGTATAGCTGTGGCGTGTAGGCTAGTAATTATGCGGAATTAAAGCCTTAAAATGCTCCTACTCTTGGTCGTTCCCACAAAGCAAATTTTCTCACATTGTGCATAATGCTTCCAGTTCAAGTATATTATTAAAGTCAAACTCAGAAGCTCACTTGGTCCAAGGGAACTGGACCTAAGTACAATCGGTCTCATTGAACATAGGTCAGACCATGGCCGTCTTGGTCTGATGACCATGCAATGTAGGCCCTGGGCAAAACAATGTAGGCCCTGAGCAACGCAATGCACTGGGATCCCTAACTAGATGATGGGCAATGGGGGCCCCCTACCCAGATGATTGGCACTGTTGCCCCCTACCAAGAAGATGGGCACTGGGGCCCCTTACCAAGAAGATGGGCACTGGGGCCCCCTACCAAGAAGATGGGCACTGGGGCCCCCTACTAAGAAGATGGGCACTTGGGCCCCTACTAAGAAGATGGGCACTGGGGCCCCTTACCAAGAAGATGGGCACTAGGGCTCCCTACCAACAAGATGAGCACTGGTGCCCCCTACCAACAAGATGGGCACTCGGGCCCCTTACCAAGAAGATGGGCACTGGGGGCCCCCCTACCAACAAGATGAGCACTGGGGCCCCCTACCGAGAAGATGGGTACTGGGGCCTCCTACCAAGAAGATGGGCACTGAGGGCCCCCTACCAAGAAGATGGGTACTGGGGCCTCCTACCAAGAAGATGGGTACTGGGGCCTCCTACCAAGAAGATGGGTACTGGGGCCCCCTACCAAGAAGATGGGCACTCGGGCCATCTACCAAGAAGATGGGTACTGGGGCCTCCTACCAAGAAGATGGGCACTCGGGCCACCTACCAAGAAGATGGGCACTCGGGCCATCTACCAAGAAGATGGGTACTGGGGCCTCCTACCAAGAAGATGGGTACTGGGGCCCCCTACCAAGAAGATGGGCACTCGGGCCATCAACCAAGAAGATGGGTACTGGGGCCTCCTACCAAGAAGATGGGCACTCGGGCCATCTACCAAGAAGATGGGTACTGGGGCCTCCTACCAAGAAGATGGGCACTCGGGCCACCTACCAAGAAGATCGACACTGGGGTCCACAACCCAGATGATGGGGCCCCGCCCGTCCGCTAAAGTGCAGGATTATCCTCAGGTAGTTACGCACAAATTATTTTTAGTATAAATATTATTTGAAATGGGAATTGAATCCCAGGCCTTTCTAGCGGGTGGCCAAGTAATTATCCACTGTGCCAAGAGATCTCTCAGGAACAATATGGCAGCATGGGGCCCCTAGAATAGTGAGGCCAGGGGCAACTGCCAAGTGTGCCCATATGTTAATTCAGTACTTCCATGTTAGTGCTGGATTCGAAACTTTCGTGTAACTGATTCTTGTAATTATTGCAACACATGTATGAATAGTGATAATTAATCATGTTTATAAACAATAAAATATTGTATTATATATCAAAGAGGTATATAATTTTTTCTTGTGTATACTGCCTTTCCCTTATCCTGATATATGACACGATGACCACACCGTTATCCTTCTGCCTGTCGTGACTACTGTCTTGAAGCATCTATCCCGCTCCATCCTCCTTATCACTGCCGCTAATCCTTCCCAAGGTTCATTTTCTTTATATAAGGGGCGTTTAACACACACACACGAGGGTCCTGCTCGGGCCAACGCTACAAATACAGAACAACAGGTGTGCAAATCCAAAAAGTAGGCGAGCTAAAAAAATTTACTTGTTAATATGAACCCATGAAGGTGAAGCGTATAAAAACCTGAGGAACTGAAACGTGTTTGTGTGTGAGATCAGATGACCACTTATGTATAAACCCGCACACAGGCATCTTTAAATTCTGGAAAAACTAAACCTTGAACTATACTCTAAAGGTTCAAGTTGCTCTCTCGCGCGGGGGCGGCGGCAGGTGTTGGTAAACACTCAGGAGGTTGGCTGCACCGAGTGTCGTGCCGGTAGAGGCTGGTGGTGTCAGGGAATTCGTCTGGTAGAAACTGGTCAATGGTAAAATTGTGGTAAAGTTGTCTGACAGATTAGAATAATTAGCCAGGTGTGGCTGACTAAAACTCGCTCATTGTCAGCCGTTTAAAACCCGGATCCGCTGTGCCAAAACATCCTGTCCTCAGGGAGAAGGTACACTGCAGGTGATCACTTCAAAACAACTACATAATTTGTGATATTATCTGCTTCTTATCCAAGGTTTGGTTATGTTAGGGTTAGATTAAATTATGTTTTATTACATTTGGTTACTTTAATACAGTGTATTATTCTCAAACATGTGAAATATGAAATTCGAAAACTATTTGACTTCTTCTAGAATTTCAATTAGTGAAAACCAAATTCTTCAACCATTTAAAAGAAAATGAGTTAAGCATGGACTTTTTATATTTTAAACCAACAATTTATAATACAATAAAGTTATAATGAAGATATTCTCTGTTTAGGACAAAGGTTTACTTGCCAGTTTACAAGAAGACTATTATTTGAACCGTAATATGTTTTCAGACCATCACACATATCTAGATAACTAACTATCCAGTTGGTGTGAGAATGGGTTTGTTGTCTGGTGGTAATCCCTTCACCATGAACACGGGCGCGACAAAAACATATCAAGGACAAGTTGAGTGGACAATAGTCTATATTCCTCTCCAATAATATTCAAAACAAAGTTGCAATACGCTAATAAAGTTACTCAGAATTCTATCGATGAAGGTATTGATCGTACTAAAATTGACAAATGATACGATTAAAATGGAAATCAATACGCATCCGTCGGTATCGAACTTTGCAGTCGGTTTGAAGGTCGGGGAGGGTCCAGGCTGCCTGTTTTGGCTGCGTGATACTTCACTCCTGCAGGCGTCTATACCTTCACTCTTGTAAGCTTCACTCATGCTTACATGGTTATAATGAGGAATATGATAATAATGAGGGATATAATTATAATGAGGGATACAATTATAATGAGGGATGTGGTTATAAAGCCGGTTATAATGGCTACAAATAAAAACTCGCCTATAAAGAAGTAAATGTCCTTCATTAAATGAGTTTTTGCCATTTTTGAAGTGGCTAAAACGGTATTTTTTTGTGCTTGTCCTTGTTTTTTGTTTTTTATAGCGTAACACGCTTGGGTGTTCGCCGTTGTCCTCCTGCCGTGACGCCTCCTTGTGGCTTGCTACCTCAGGTAAGGGAAAGCCCATCTTCACTATACACTGTCTTCATCACTGTACCACATCTTTACTATACATGACCATCATCACTGTAACCACCGTAACTACACACAACCACCATCACTGTAACCGCCGTAACTACACACAACCACCATCACTGTAACCGCCGTAACTACACACAACCACCATCACTGTAACCGCTGTAACTACACACAACCACCATCACTGTAACCGCCGTAACTACACACAACCACCATCACTGTAACCGCTGTAACTACACACAACCACCATCACTGTAACCGCTGTAACTACACACAACCACCATCACTGTAACCGCCGTAACTACACACAACCACCATCACTGTAACCGCTGTAACTACACACAACCACCATCACTGTAACCACTGTAACTACACACAACTCTATTGCGAATGTGTTCTATTGTTCAGGACGCCTGACAGCAGGGTGGACAGCGCTTCGGATTCGTAGTCCTGAGATTCCGGGTTAGATCCCCGGAGACAAATGGGCAAAATGTTTCTTTCACCCTGATGCCCCTGTTACCTAGCAGTAAATAGGTACCTGGGAGTTAGACAGCTGCTACGGGCTGCTTCGGCTGTTACAAAAAGGAGGCCTGGTCGACGACCGGGCCGCGGGGATGCTAAGCCCCGAAATCATCTCAAGATAACCTCAAGATAGTGTGCTTAATAATTTAGCAGCAAGCTGAGCATAAGGGTTGTTCGTGATTAGTTTCTTGGTGGGGTATGTAGGCGTCAGGATGTCAAAAGGTACTATCTGCCAGGGTGGAAGGAAGTGCTGTACTCCTTCATCTTTACATACATCTTAAAGTCCCATCATTTGAGTATGAGTGGCTGTTCTTCGAGTCCATTTAGACTCGCTAGTTCCATTACGTATGTGTAAACTTTTCCGTTATACACAATCAAAAGCGATATTTTAAAAATATATTATTTTATTTTTTTATTTATTTTTTTATTTATATACAAGAAGTTACATTGGGGGTTAACAGAGAATATAGAAAACAAGTTGAATTAACATTCTTGTAAAGCCACTAGCACGCATAGCGTCTCGGGCAAACAATTATAATATAATAATATTGTATTCTTATGTATAGTTAGCATTACAGTAAGTAGATTACGTGTTTCTGTTATGTTGGCAATTGTTTGTTATTCAATCTGTCCTTAGGCCAGGCTCGTTAAATCGGCAGTCCTTCTCAAGACGCATTCATCAATTTTAACACACTGTGTATTAAAAATAGGTTTCCTCTCATATATAAATTAATTTGATTATACATCATAGGTCGTGTTCAGTTTAGGCGTTGGTTAGGTGTTTGGGTTCTATCGGCGATTATTTGTATTTGTAGTACGTGACTGAAGCGTTTCCAGAGTTGCGATTCGAGCAAAAGTCGGCAGCGAAGCTGTGTTCGAGAAATTTTCGGACGTCATCAATCGTGAGTAAATAGTTTTTCATTCATGAGCAGCGGGTTTGGAGACTGGATTAACCAGTATTTGACCTTTGATGATGAGGACATGCTCCTCAGGTGGAAATGTGTGTGTACTCACCTAGTTGTACTCACCTAGTTGTGTTTGCGGGGGTTGAGCTCTGGCTCTTTGGTCCCGCCTCTCAACCGTCAATCAACAGGTGTACAGATTCCTGAGCCTATCGGGCTCTATCATATCTACACTTGAAACTGTGTATGGAGTCAGCCTCCACCACATCTCTTCCTAATGCATTCCATTTGTCCACCACTCTGACACTAAAAAAGTTCTTTCTAATATCTCTGTGGCTCATTTGGGCACTCAGTTTCCACCTGTGTCCCCTTGTACGTGATCCCCTTGTGTTAAATAGACTGTCTTTATCTACCCTATCAATTCCCTTCAGAATCTTGAATGTGGTGATCATGTCCCCCCTAACTCTTCTGTCTTCCAGCGAAGTGAGGTTTAATTCCCGTAGTCTCTCCTCGTAGCTCATACCTCTCAGCTCGGGTACTAGTCTGGTGGCAAACCTTTGAACCTTTTCCAGTTTAGTCTTATCCTTGACTAGATATGGACTCCATGCTGGGGCTGCATACTCCAGGATTGGCCTGACATATGTGGTATACAAAGTTCTGAATGATTCTTTACGCAAGTTTCTGAATGCCGTTCGTATGTTGGCCAGCCTGGCATATGCCGCTGATGTTATCCGCTTGATATGTGCTGCAGGAGACAGGTCTGGCGTGATATCAACCCCCAAGTCTCTTTCCTTCTCTGACTCCTGAAGAATTTCCTCTCCCAGATGATACCTTGTATCTGGCCTCCTGCTCCCTACACCTATCTTCATTACATTACATTTGGTTGGGTTAAACTCTAACAACCATTTGTTCGACCATTCCTTCAGCTTGTCTAGGTCTTCTTGAAGCCTCAAACAGTCCTCCTCTGTTTTAATCCTCATAATTTTAGCATCGTCTGCAAACATTGAGAGAAATGAATCGATACGCTCTGGGAGATCATTTACATATATCAGAAACAAGATAGGACCGAGTACAGAGCCCTGTGGGACTCCACTGGTGACTTCACGCCAATCGGAGGTCTCATCCCTCACCGTAACTCTCTGCTTCCTATTGCTTAGATACTCCCTTATCCACTGGAGCACCTTACCAGCTACACCTGCCTGTCTCTCCAGCTTATGTACCAGCCTCTTATGCGGTACTGTGTCAAAGGCTTTCCGATAATCCAAGAAAATGCAGTCCGCCCAGCCCTCTCTTTCTTGCTTAATCTTTGTCACCTGATCGTAGAATTCTATCAAGCCTGTAAGGCAAGATTTACCCTCCCTGAACCCATGTTGGCGATTTGTCACGAAGTCCCTTCTCTCCAGATGTGTTATCAGGTTTTTTCTCACGATCTTCTCCATCACCTTGCATGGTATACAAGTCAAGGACACTGTGTGTGTGTGTGTGTGTGTGTGTGTGTGTGTGTGTGTGTGTGTGTGTGTGTGTATATATATATATATATATATATATATATATATATATATATATATATAAATAACTGTTGATCGAGCGATTAAGGGATCCTGTACGCCAGCAGAGTCCTCCTGGCAGTATGGGTTCGAGTCACTTCTGGGGTGTGAATTTTCAGTTGCATATAGTCCTGGGGACCATTCAGGCTTGTTCGCATATATATATATATATATATATATATATATATATATATATATATATATATATATATATATATATATATATATATATATGTCGTACCTAGTAGCCAGAACTCACTTCTCAGCCTACTATGCAAGGCCCGATTTGCCTAATAAGCTAAGTTTTCATGAATTAATTGTTTTTCGACTATCTAACCTACCTAACCTAACCTAACCTAACTTTTTCGGCTACCTAACCCAACCTAACCTATAAAGATAGGTTAGGTTAGGTTAGGTAGGGTTGGTTAGGTTCGGTCATATATCTACGTTAATTTTAACTCAAATAAAAAAAATTGACCTCATACATAATAAAATGGGTAGCTTTATCATTTCATAAGAAAAAAATTAGAGAAAATATATTAATTCAGGAAAACTTGGCTTATTAGGCAAATCGGGCCTTGAATAGTAGGCCGAGAAGTGCGTTCTGGCTACTAGGTACGACATATATAAATATATATATATATATATATATATATATATATATATATATATATATATATATATATATATATATAAATATATATATATATATATATATATATATATATATATATATATATATATATATATATATATATATATATATATATATATATATATTAGTATATTTTGGTAGCAGTCTTTCCTGTAGACATATATTATTAAATATGACCGAAAAAGTAAGATTAATAATTCTAACACGAATTTTCTCAATCTTTCGTACATTACGCTTCACTGTTGGAGGTAAATCAAAAATCAATTCTCCAAAATTCATTTTTATTTCTAGTCTGACGCGACACGGGGGCGTTTCGTAAAACTTATTACATTTTCAAAGACTTTAGTTCACAAATACACAACTGATTAGAACTTACGTATCTCCGATTTTATATCTACATTTGAGTGAGGTGGGAGGGGTGATGTGGCATTAACACAAGACAGAACAAGAGGGGATATTAATAGGGTATTAAAAGTATCAACACAAGACAGAACACAAACAATGGGTATTGAATAGAAGTGTTTGTAGAAAGCCTATTGGTCCATATTTCTTGATGCTTCTATATTGGAGCGGAGTCTTGATGTGGGTAGAATATAGTTGTGCAATAATTGGCTGTTGATTGCTGGTGTTGACTTCTTGATGTGTAGTGCCTCGCAAACGTCAAGCCGCCTGCTATCGCTGTATCTATCGATGATTTCTGTGTTGTTTACTAGGATTTCTCTGGCGATGGTTTGGTTGTGGGAAGAGATTATATGTTCCTTAATGGAGCCCTGTTGCTTATGCATCGTTAAACGCCTAGAAAGAGATGTTGTTGTCTTGCCTATATACTGGGTTTTTTGGAGCTTACAGTCCCCAAGTGGGCATTTGAAGGCATAGACGACGTTAGTCTCTTTTAAAGCGTTCTGTTTTGTGTCTGGAGAGTTTCTCATGAGTAGGCTGGCCGTTTTTCTGGTTTTATAGTAAATCGTCAGTTGTATCCTCTGATTTTTGTCTGTAGGGATAACGTTTCTATTAACAATATCTTTCAGGACCCTTTCCTCCGTTTTATGAGCTGTGGAAAAGAAGTTCCTGTAAAATAGTCTAATAGGGGGTATAGGTGTTGTGTTAGTTGTCTCTTCAGAGGTTGCATGGCTTTTCACTTTCCTTCTTATGATGTCTTCGATGAAACCATTGGAGAAGCCGTTATTGACTTCTTGAAGCCTAGTCAATAACGGCTTCTCCAATGGTTTCATCGAAGACATCATAAGAAGGAAAGTGAAAAGCCATGCAACCTCTGAAGAGACAACTAACACAACACCTATACCCCCTATTAGACTATTTTACAGGAACTTCTTTTCCACAGCTCATAAAACGGAGGAAAGGGTCCTGAAAGATATTGTTAATAGAAACGTTATCCCTACAGACAAAAATCAGAGGATACAACTGACGATTTACTATAAAACCAGAAAAACGGCCAGCCTACTCATGAGAAACTCTCCAGACACAAAACAGAACGCTTTAAAAGAGACTAACGTCGTCTATGCCTTCAAATGCCCACTTGGGGACTGTAAGCTCCAAAAAACCCAGTATATAGGCAAGACAACAACATCTCTTTCTAGGTGTTTAACGATGCATAAGCAACAGGGCTCCATTAAGGAACATATAATCTCTTCCCACAACCAAACCATCGCCAGAGAAATCCTAGTAAACAACACAGAAATCATCGATAGATACAGCGATAGCAGGCGGCTTGACGTTTGCGAGGCACTACACATCAAGAAGTCAACACCAGCAATCAACAGCCAATTATTGCACAACTATATTCTACCCACCTCAAGACTCCGCTCCAATATAGAAGCATCAAGAAATATGGACCAATAGGCTTTCTACAAACACTTCTATTCAATACCCATTGTTTGTGTTCTGTCTTGTGTTGATACTTTTAATACCCTATTAATATCCCCTCTTGTTCTGTCTTGTGTTAATGCCACATCACCCCTCCTACCTCACTCAAATGTAGATATAAAATCGGAGATACGTAAGTTCTAATCAGTTGTGTATTTGTGAACTAAAGTCTTTGAAAATGTAATAAGTTTTACGAAACGCGCCCGTGTCGCGTCAGACTAGAAATAAAAATGAATTTTGGAGAATTGATTTTTGATTTACCTCCAACAGTGAAGCGTAATGTACGAAAGATTGAGAAAATTCGTGTTAGAATTATTAATCTTACTTTTTCGGTCATATTTAATAATATATTATATATATATATATATATATATATATATATATATATATATATATATATATATATATATATATATATATATATATATATATATATATTAATATAAATTTATATCTGACGATATAAACCCGGCATAATCTGTCTTTCCTCCACTTCCCCTTTCACTCCTCTCCTTTTTGCCCTCTCCCCCCACCTCCCCTTTTCCGTTCTTCCCGCATCTTCCCCTGCCCCACTCCCTTCCCCCTCTTCACTTCATCTCCCCTTTCCCACTTGTCCTCCCTCCCGCTGGCTCCCCATTTCATGCCTTTCCCTCGTCCTCCTCCCTAATCCCCTCTTGCCTCCTCCTCTCCCCCTTTCTCTAAGAAAAAATCATTATTATGAAACACTAAATACTCTTTAGGAAAGACAATATCCTTAACACTCGACTCCATAAAAATCTCATTGCGGTCTCTATACATGCTCACATTTTTAATCACGTGTTTATTTTTCGTGATTTACACCCATGCTAATATTTTAAAGTAATTAACTTTGGACGGCACCGACCAGCCTACGTCCGTCCCGTACCACAGACCATTTCCTCTGAAAAATTGGGTGAGGCTTGCACATTGAGCAGTAGGCTGTGCCTCTCTGGCCAGCTGGATGTGCCTCTCTGGCCAGCTGGATGTTCCTCTCTGGCCAGCTGGCCGTTCTTCTGTTGGCAGCTGGCTGTGCCTCATAGGGCATCTCAATATTTTTATAGAATCTTGTAATGACTTGTTGAAACATAGTGAAATCACATAACCAGATGATGTTTCCAGAGCTTCATAAGAACATTAGGCATAAGAACATCAGGAACAGTTATACGGATGCTAAGATGACTGAGGTTATGTCGAGCTTCAAGTTCTCGTATAATATACTGTTTTGAACGGTAGACTTCGTGGATGAGGCAATGCGTGACTTGCGGACACAATTGACCTTGTATCTTGGTACCGACTGTCTTAAGGTCAAAGTCAATGCAATGCATAATAATTCAAGCTTGAGAGAGATGGCAACAAAAACAAATATAGTGTTACATAAGAGCTTATTGGCCTTTCCAGGCATAAGTGTGTAAGAACTCTAAGGTGATGGCCAGTCTTCACAATAGCAAGAGCTAAGCACAAAAACTTGTTTATTCAACTGCTTCCTTGCGAAAGTTTGTCTGTTACAAAGGACTTACATTCAGATTTTATTTTCATGAGCACCATCATGGACACTTAGTGAAGCCACAATATTCTCCCGTTGCTTTACCGGTGTGCCATGAATTAGTGCAGTTTTAGATGTAACAATGCAGTTTTTCTATAAATACCATCAACCTTCCTATAGTGAGACTGTCTCGCTATTTTCCACGTGGTTACTATAGTTACCATGTAGTTATAACTTAACTCTTTTCCTACTAAACATTGTAAAATATTATCTATTTATGGAGTCACTTTTATGATAATGACGAAATCAACGACCTTTTAAATAACAAAGAGTGGAACAAAATATAGTAATGGGTCCTGGGACGTCGGGGCAACACCATGTTTCTTACCGTTACGACACAAGAAACATCCGGCTTCAAACAAGACAGCCTTTTTAGCGTAGACAGTAAGCGTGGCGTAGACGTCAGCGTGAACCAAACAGTAACTTTGGCGTAGACAGCAAACTTAGTCACCTGCGTCCTTTAATGTCATCTGAGTCCCACAACGTCATTGGAACCTCATAACGCCATCTACGTTTCGCAACGGCATCTCTGTCCCTCAGTGTCATCTACGTTGCCTGCGTCTCAATGTCGCCTGCGTCTCTCAACGTTGCCTACGTTTCTCAAGGACGCGTTGTGCTCACTCACCTGTGCTCATATTATGTTCCCCGTCATTTTTGACATCAGATATCTTAAACAAGTTTAAGTTCATAGCTGCTGTTATACTTCTAGTGACGGAGTGCTCGCGTGGAGGCCCAGGAGGGAACTGTCCGCCGCCAGCTCTTCGTTGAGACTGGCGCGCTATTGTCTTCCAAACGGCCGCTCCAATTTATAAAAAAAAACTGGAAAAACTGGAACCTCTTGAACATGACATTCAAACCCCATCAGCCCTGGTCACCATTGTTTACTCTCTTGGCTAGTGACGCACAACTAACAGCCATGTCAACTATCAGTCGCCTACTAACGCCTTCTGATAACAACCTTGCCACACTTGTAATATCACTCACACGCATTGCATGCTTCCAGATGCTGTGTGGACCAGGTAATATTCCTTCTTGACGACCCCAAAATTGTGGGTAGTAATCTTTCATGTACACATATGTTGTTGAATATGACCGAAAAGGTAAGAGTAATGATTCTAACACGAATCTTCTCAATATTTCTTATATTTTTTTCCCTTTCGAGGGAAGTTGAAAAAATTAACTCTCCAAAGTCCATTTGCACAATTTATTATGGCTGTTGTTGTTGTTTTAGATTCAGCTACTCGGAACAAAAAGTTTCAAGTAGCACGGGCTATGGTGAGCCCGTAGTAGACACCTGGCACAGGAACGGGGCTGTGACTGTTATGGTTGTTGTTGTTTTAGATTTGGCAGTCCCCGTGGCGTAGTGGTAAAACGCTTGCCTGGCGTTCCGAGAGCGCTTTGTCCGGGGTTCGTATCCTGGCCAGGGAGGATTTACTGGGCGCAAATCCTTAACTGTAGCCTCTGTTTAACCCAACAGTAAAATGGGTACCTGGTTGTTAAACGATTCTTCGCGGGGGTCGTATTCCGGGAACATAGGATTAAGGACCTGTCCGAAACCCTATACGTGATGGTGGCTGTACAAGAATGTAAGAACCCGTGTATATATTAAAAAAAAAAACAGATTCAGCTACTCGGAACAAAAAGTTCCAATTTGCACGGGCTATGGTGAGCCCGTAACTGTTATGGATGATTATTGATGAAGATTAAGCCACCCCAAGAGGTGGCACGGGCATGAATAGCCCGTATACTGTTATGGTTGTTGTTGTTTTAGATTTAGCTACTCAGAACGAAACGTCCATGTAGCACGGGCTATGGTGAGCCCGTAATTGAGTTCGGTTACTCGCGATAATAACTACTCCTTAGATAAGGACAAGATAAGGATTGTTTCTGAACAAATTAAACAAATGAAAAGAAACAAATGTATCTTTTTATGGTAAAGTGGGAAATGATAATGATATTGAAGCCTTACAATGAGATCTAAATGAACTCCGCAAATTGTCAGAAAACTGACAAATGCTTTTTAATATCGTCAAATGCAAGATCATGCATGTGGGGCATAACAACCCACGCCATGACCACCTAATTAATAGCATTACATTACAGCAGATTAATGAAAGAATGTACCTTGGAGTCAAAATCCACCACTCATTAAAAGTTGCACAACAGGCGGGCAGCGCAGTCAGAAAAGCTAACCAAACTCTTGGGATAATCAAACGTACTTTTGACTTCAAGGAAAAAAAGATAATGATTCAAGGTGCGCCCCCCACCTGGTTTACTGTATCCAAGAATGGAGACCTCATTTTCAGGACATATAGCTGCCTTGGAGAAGGTACATCACCGGGCAACAAAGTTATTCCAGAGCTAAGTCATCTCTCGTATCAGGAGCGGTTGAAGGCCACAGGGCTAACAACACTGCAAACCATGCATGACAGGGCGGATCTCATTGAAACTTTTAAAATACTGAACAAGTTAGAAGATGTTGATCCGAATATTTTTCTTCAGAAGGTCAGATGTAACACAAACAAGTAGCAACGGTTTCAAGCTCAACAAGCCAAAATGTAGGACTGAGAACAGGAGATGCTTTTTCACCTACAGGGTTATTAATCGCGGGCGGGACAGAAATGGTCGGGCACATTTCCTTTCACCTAATGCCTTTGTTCATCTAGCAGTGAGTAGGTACTCTGGAGTTATTCAGCTTGTTGTGGGGTTGCATCCTGGGGTGGGGTCAGTAATTCGGCCATGGAGGGGGAGGGGGGAGGACCTCGATAAAAGCCAAACCTGTATGAATACACTCTGGTTTCCTGTCTCCCGACACAATCAATTATTTTATTATTGAACCATGGAACCGCCTACCTGCAGAAGCCGTACCTACCAAAACTGTGTTGAGTTTTAAAATATACCTGGAAAAGATCATGAAGGCAAGGGGGACCTTCGACAAGCCGCCGGCTTCCTGTCCTCGTCGAGGCTACTAGGGTTAGTGGCCTTCAGGTAAATCAAGTAAATAACCTGGTTGAGTCACAACGGAAAGATTGATGATATTCGGGAGAAATATAAGAATATTGCACCAAGATTGATACTCTTTGTTGATTTGTCTGGGTGTCTATTGTAATTTATGTCTGTGTACTTAGCCATAAAAGTATTTGTGTATACACTTGTAGCGAGTAGATTATCCCAATAAAGGATATGGAGGTCCAAACGCCTCACCTCATTCATCTCCAAAGGTTGACAGGAATATCAACAATGCATTTGGAGCGAGTATATTATTGGGATAATCTACTCGCTACACACTTGATATCATACTGCATGTGTAAAGGAAGAAATGGGTTTATCAACCAGAATGTTTGGTAATATATTGATTGTTTGTGATGGGAATATAGTAGTGCGGAAAAAACAAATTGAAAAATTAAAGAATGCTGAACGCGTTTTCGAGCCAGTCCAGTCGTCCTCAGAGCAAGATAGTGTGTGAATGGGAGCAAGATGAGGAACGTTACCAGAGGTAATGCGTTACCAAAGATACAGCGTTGCCAAAGTGTTACCGCAGATGAACCGCGTTACCTCAAAGGTACCATGTTGCCAGAAAGGTATGGGAATACTGCGTTGCCGCAAAGGTACCGTGTTGTCTTTGTGGCAGCGCGGTACCTTTGTGGTAAACGGTGTTTCCATAAAGATGCCATGTTGTCATATAGGTACCGGGTTGCCACAGGTACCGTGTTTTCACAGGGGTACAAGGGTGCCGCAGAAATGCGGCGTTCCCGTGGTGCAGTGGTAAGACACTCATCTGGTGTTTCGCGAGCGCTTTGTCCTGGGTTCGTATCTTGTCCGGGGAGGAATTACTGGGCATCAATCCTTAACTGTAGCCTCTGTTCACCCACAAGTAAAATGGGTACCTGGTTGTTAAAAAATTTGACGGGTCGTATTCCGGGGAACTTAGGATTAAGGACCTGCCTGAAACGCTATACGTGCTAGTGGCTGTTCAATGAATGTGTGTATGTATATATATATATATATATATATATATATATATATATATATATATATATATATATATATATATATATACGAACAAGCCTGAATGGTCCCCAGGACTATATGCAACTGAAAACTAACACCCTAGAAGTGACTCGAACCCATACTGCCAGGAGCAACGCAACTGGTATGTACAGGACGCCTTAATCCGCTTGACCATCACGACCGGACATAAGGAAGTGATAGCCGAAGCTATTTGAACCACTTCCCCGCCGGCACTTTGATGGTAATCTTGGACATAGCATTTTATCAAATCAAATTGAGGTGATTTGATAATCACCCCCCTGCACTCGAGCTATGTCAATAGGCCGTTCTCCCTCTTCGCCCTTACATCATTACACACAAAAATCACAGTAACATGATACATCAAACCCTGTATCCCTGGAGTTGTGTAAAACCCTGGTTTGTGCCTCGGAGAGGCTGCGGGATCCAGTAAGTTCAGTAGAACTTCGGTTTCAACTCTTTTTAACCCTATCGTAGCTCAGTCGATTAAGGCAGTGTCTGGGATGCTCCCGGTCGCAGGTTCGAATCCTCGTCACGGCCCTTGTGGATTTGTTCATTTGATATATCATGTTAGTGTGATTTCTGTGTGTACTGCGTATCTAATCTACCCAATAACGTAACATAATCGTATGTTACAATATATATAATATAAAATGCAGCGATGCCGCAGGTACAGCGTTGCCATAGACACAGAGCGTTGCCACAGTGATGCAGCGCTGCCACAGGGATGCAGCGCTGCCACAGGGATGCAGCGCTGCCAAAGGGATGCAGCGCTGCCACAGGGATGCAGCGCTGCCACAGGGATGCAGTGGCATAAGGAGGAAAAACCGACTCCGGTTAGAAGTAAAAACTGGAGATACAAATGTCAGCAAAGAACAAGGGCAGGTCGGTGCACGGGAGCTGAGCTAGGCTGAGAGGTGTGGCTTGTAGCTGAGCTAGGCTGAGAGGTGTGGCTTGTAGCTGAGGGAGGCTGAGAGGTGTGGCTTGTAGCTGAGCTAGGCTGAGAGGTGTGGCTTGTAGCTGAGGGAGGCTGAGAGGTGTGGCTTGTAGCTGAGCTAGGCTGAGAGGTGTGGCTTGTAGCTGAGGGAGGCTGAGAGGTGTGGCTTGTAGCTGAGGGAGGCTGAGAGGTGTGGCTTGTAGCTGAGGGAAGCTGAGAGGTGTGGCTTGTAGCTGAGGGAAGCTGAGAGGTGTGGCTTGTAGCTGAGGGAAGCTGAGAGGTCTGACTTGTAGCTGAGGGAAGCTGAGAGGTGTGACTTGTAGCTGAGGGAAGCTGAGAGGTGTGACTTGTAGCTGAGGGAAGCTGAGAGGTGTGACTTGTAGCTGAGGGAAGCTGAGTGGTGTGGCTTGTAGTTGAGGGAAGCTGAGAGGTGTGGCTTGTTGTTGAGGTAGGCTGAGAGATGTGGCTGGAAGCTGACGAATGCAGCAGGGAGTTGAGGAAGGTTAGAAGGTGTTGCTGGGAATTGCATAAGATTTGCTGTGAACCTGGAATTTGCGGTGTTCACGGGATTTGCAGTGAACCTGGAGCATCATATTGTCCTGCAGTGGTCTTGAAGTATCACATAATACTTCTCGTGTTAACTTCGATGCGATACGCAGCAGTGACTAATTTTCAGACTGCTCCATTCTGGACAGCCTTTAGAGTTAATTCTTGAGGAAAGCTACTTATTACTTGTGAAACTGTCTGAGATTCCTACTTTAAGTTTCTTATGTAGTGTATGGTGCCAAACGCTGTCAGAAACTTGCAATGTCCATTAGATCAATACATCCGGTTTAGATTTGTTCAATATTTCTGCCTGTCCCTCTCCTGTCGCTATTTCTATTTCTGACCAAGACAATATATCACTTCAATTTTGCCTTATAATCTTACTTTTCGTATCTCTGCTGATAATATAATGATACACGCCACTTGGCATGCTAACACCCAGAACACTCTTAACTCTGTATTAGACTCATGTCAGGACCTAGGTTTAGTCATCTCAGCAGAGAAAATAAAAATACTAAATCGGTGCCCATCCAGGCAGGGAGGGGCTGTTCGCAAGATGCAACTGTCTGATAGCTCCCAGCTTGACTATGTAAACAGATTCAAATACCTTGGCCTCGAGGTGCCATTGCACGCTCTTGTTGTATTCAGACTCTGTCGTTAGTATAAAGAGAGAGCCTCAGAGCTCTCAAGGCTGTTGCAGGTTATCACTCAGGCTATGGTGCCTATGTCAGAATTGTCAAAATGATGTTCCTTGCATTCGTCAGATCTTTAGTGGATTATGCTGCACCTCTACTTGCTTTGATGCCTGAAAGAAAGCTTGGAGGGCTTGAAAATTTGCAGAACGAAGCCTTGAAGTTAATCCTTGGATGCCTTCGTACCACAACGATACTTAACATGAGAAAGGAACTTAATATTCCGAGCGTTGTTGATCGTGTTACTGAAATTAACTGTCAAATTGGTATACAAATGCCTAGGTTAGCTCATCCTAACCCTTGCACAGAAAGCCTCCAAAATTTCTGTATTGAAGGTCAGCATTGTTCCAAATGGATAACTAAAACTTGAACTGAACTCTGAATGTATCAGATTTATCATTTGTATCAAGAGAGATAACAATGGCATTTTCCTGCACCGTGGGAGATTACACCCTTTCCAATTTTAATCCCTCCCTTTCCACCCAAGAAACAAATTAGAGATCAGCCCAAGCTTCGTCTTGAGGCAAAGCTCAACGCCTTAAGCCATATTGATACTCTCTCCACAGAGCATTCTCTCTCTCTCTCTCTCAAATCATATACACTGATGGTTCCCTACACCGCCCCACGGTTGCAGCTGGAAGTGCAGTTATCCTGACAATGAGCGATGGCTTATATTTTGAGTGGGGAATCCGTCTAAACAACTGGGCCTCTACATTTCAGACCAAACTATTTGCCTTGCTTCTTACACTGAAATGTGTACAAGTCTCCAAACTTGATCTATGATCTATCATCATACTATCATGCAAGAAGAGCCACACATCTATGGAGCATCCAATAAAATCAGCAGACTTCTAGATGTTACTACTGCTCGGCTTAAACTCGGTTACAAGTATCTCTGGGAATTCTCATTATCTGCTGATGTAGACCTGACCAAATGTAAACTGTGTCAACAAAATTATTCGCACACCCTCCGTCACTACGTGATGGAGTGCGAAAAGATACGTGAATTCAGAGACAATTCTATAACAAATGTTACAGAGTTGTGTAAATATTTCCCTCAAAATGATCTGCTACCAGAAATCTTAGTCCAAATATCCCCAGTTTGCTAACTGTAGGTAGTAAGTGATTGTAACCTGCCCACTGGATGGGGGGCGGTGTGCAGGACAAACATGTCAATTGTGACACTAGTTCTCCACATATGTCAGTTGCTTAATTTAGAAACTGTACTTGTGGTCGATCTCTAATCCATTGATGATGTGACGAAGTGTATTGAATTTTGTAACTAGCTCATCAAGATTGTAACTTGCTTAGCTAAATGAATTATGGGGTTCAGTCCCTGAGCCCATTATGTGACTGTAACCCTTTCCACAACCGCCCACAAGATGGGTATGGGGTGCATAATAAATGAACTAAACTAAGAAAACACTCTCTTCTCCCCCTTCATTTTCTCACTTGATGTATGGTTACGATGGTGTATTGCTTCAATTTTGTTAGTGGCCAGGCTTGAGCTGGTGAATAATGGCACCGAGTTGACAGCCTAAAAACTACGCGATGAATGAAGTTCCTGCGGCCTTCTGAAGTGCAGCTGGAGTCGCACGCAACAGTCCTACATATTAAGTCTGACCTCATCTAATGCCTCACCTATTGCCTCATCTCCTGCTGCCTCCCCTATAGGCTTACCTGTTTTCTCACCTGCTCACTTCACCTTATACTTTTCCCTACCATCCTCCCCATTATTCCTTACCATGAGGCCCACTGCTCCTAGGCCCGGGCTGCGTCACTTCCTGCTGCGAATCTTATTACTAACTCCTCCCTGCTGCTTCTCATGAAAGCCTAGTATTTAATCACTAATATCTACTTCTATAATTCCTACCTTTACTGTGTCTACTGCCTCTCTGGTACTGTCTTCTAAATACTTCTCTGTAATTTCTTAAATATCTTTCCTACCCTATATTGTCTCAAATCTCCTGACGTAACGAAGCCCTCGAGGACGTGTCAAGTGAACAATGTCGACAAACACAGGACGGAGTGTTGCAAGCGAGTGCTTCTATCAATACTTTTGTCGAATGTATGATGAAACGTTTTTTTATCTGTACACATTTTTTATTGCCACAGAGATCCTACTGATGACTTTTCCCCCAACAGTGACCACCTAAAGATCAAGACCAACCTCGTAACCTCTTAAGAATGTCGAATACACCATGTGTAAACTTTGTGAAATAGAAAACATGCACTCCCTTGAACATTATATTGAGAATATCCCATATTCACTGACTTTCGTCCTCCTAGGTCATGCTCAGTAAACAAGTATATATGCTCTGTAAATACTATATGAATAAAGCTATTAGCTTTTCTAACCAACCTATTTTCTTCTATTATGTCTACTATTACATCCATTTCACTCTAACACACACACACACATGTGTGTGTATGTGTGACGGTTGGCCTGACAGCTGAGTGGACAGCGCTCGGGATTCGTAGTCCCAGGGTCCAGGGATCGATCCCCGACGGAGGCGGAAACAAGTGGGCAGAGTTTCTTTCACACCGATGCCTGTTCACCTAGCTGTAAATGGGTACCTGGAAGTTAGACATCTGCTACGGGCTGCTTCCTGGAGTGAAAGAAACTCCAGGAAGGAAACTCCAGGAAATGCCAATTTGTTACCACCTCCGCCGGGGATCGAACCTGAAACCATAGTACTACGAATACCGAGCGCTGTCCACTCGGCCGTCAGGCCCCACAAATAGATTTGACCAAATGTAAAATCTATCAGTTTACAGTAAATTCTGTCAGTGGTGTTGGAGGGTAGTGGGTGTTGGAGGGTAGTGGTTGTTGGAGGGTGGTGGTTGTTGGAGGGTAGTGGTTATTGGAGGGTAGTGGGTGTTGGAGGGTAGTGGGTGTTAGAGGGTAGTGGGTGTTGGAGGGTAATGGTTGTTGGAGGGTAGTGGGTGTTGGAGGGTAGTGGTTATTAGAGGGTAGTGGGTGTTGGAGGGTAATGGTTGTTGGAGGGTAGTGGGTGTTGGAGGGTAGTGGGTGTTGGAGGGTAATGGTTGTTGGAGGGCAGTGGGTGTTGGAGGGTAGTGGTTATTGGAGGGTAGTGGGTGTTGGAGGGTAGTGGGTGTTGGAGGGTAATGGTTGTTGGAGGGTAGTGGGTGTTGGAGGGTAGTGGTTATTGGAGGGTAGTGGGTGTTGGAGGGTAATGGTTGTTGGAGGGTAGTGGTTGTTGGAGGGTAGTGGGTGTTGGAGGGTAATGGTTGTTGGAGGGTAGTGGGTGTTGGAGGGTAGTGGGTGTTGGAGGGTAATGGTTGTTGGAGGGTAGTGGGTGTTGGAGGGTAGTGGGTGTTGGAGGGTAGTGGGTGTTGGAGGGTAATGGTTGTTGGAGGGCAGTGGGTGTTGGAGGGTAGTGGTTATTGGAGGGTAGTGGGTGTTGGAGGGTAGTGGGTGTTGGAGGGTAATGGTTGTTGGAGGGTAGTGGGTGTTGGAGGGTAGTGGTTATTGGAGGGTAGTGGGTGTTGGAGGGTAATGGTTGTTAGAGGGTAGTGGTTGTTGGAGGGTAGTGGGTGTTGGAGGGTAATGGTTGTTGGAGGGTAGTGGGTGTTGGAGGGTAGTGGGTGTTGGAGGGTAATGGTTGTTGGAGGGTGGTGGTTGTTGGAGGGTGGTCGTTGTTGGATGGTAGTGGTTGTTGGAGGGTAGTGGTTGTTGAAGGGGGTTGGTTGTTGGAGGGTAGTGGGTGCTGGAGGGTAGTGGGTGTTGGAGGGTAGTGGTTGTTGGAGGGTAGTGGGTGCTGGAGGGTAGTGGGTGTTGGAGGGTAGTGGTTGTTGGATGGTAATGGTTGTTGGATGGTAATGGTTGTTGGAGGGTGGTGGTTGTTGGAGGGTAGTGGATGTTGGAGGGTAGTGGTTGTTTGATGGTAATGGTTGTTAGAGGGTGGTGGTTATTGGAGG
Source organism: Procambarus clarkii (assembly GCF_040958095.1). Lineage (NCBI taxonomy): Eukaryota > Metazoa > Arthropoda > Malacostraca > Decapoda > Cambaridae > Procambarus > Procambarus clarkii. The sequence goes on from NC_091169.1 coordinate 40,342,458, forward strand.
GTAGTGGTTGTTGGAGGGTAGTGGGTGTTGGAGGGTAGTGGGTGTTGGAGGGTAGTAGGTGTTGGAGGGTAGTGGGTGTTGGAAGGTGGTGGTTGTTGGAGGGTAGTGGGTGTTGGAGGGTAGTGGGTGTTGGAGGGTAGTGGGTGTTGGAGGGTAGTAGGTGTTGGAGGGTAGTGAGTGTTGGAGGGTGGTGGTTATTGGAGGGTAGTGGTTGTTGGAGGGTGGTGGTTGTTGGAGGGTGGTCGTTGTTGGAGGGTAGTGGTTGTTGGAGGGTAGTGGTTGTTGAAGGGGGTTGGTTGTTGGAGGGTAGTGGTTGTTGGAGGGTGGTGGTTGTTGGAGGGTAGTGGTTGTTTGAGGGTAGTGGGTGTTGGAGGGTAGTGGTTGTTGGAAAGTAGTGGGTGTTGGAGGGTAGTGGTTGTTGGAGGGTAGTGGGTGTTGGAGGGTGGTGGTTGTTGGAGGGTAGTTGGTGTTGGATGGTAGAGTTTGTTGGAGGGTAATTGTTGTTGGAGGGTGGTGGTTGTTGGAGGGTAGTGGTTGTTGGAGGGTGGTGGTTGTTGGAGGGTGGTGGTTGTTGGAGGGTGGTGGTTGTTGGAGGGTAGTGGTTGTTGGAGGGTAGTGGTTGTTGAAGGGTAGTGGTTGTTGGAGGGTGGTGGTTGATGGAGGGTAGTGGTTGTTGGAGGGTAGTGGTTGTTGGAGGGTGGTGGTTGTTGGAGGGTAGTGGTTGTTGGAGGGTAGTGGTTGTTGGAGAGTAGTGGTTGTTGAATGGTAATGGTTGTTGGAGGGTAGTGGTTGTTGGAGAGTAGTGGTTGTTGGAGGGTAGTGGGTGTTGGAGGGTAGTGGGTGTTGGAGGGTAGTGGTTGTTGGAGGGTAGTGGGTGTTGGAGGGTAGTGGGTGTTGGAGGGTAGTAGGTGTTGGAGGGTAGTAGGTGTTGGAGGGTAGTGGGTGTTGGAGGGTGGTGGTTATTGGAGGGTAGTGGTTGTTGGAGGGTGGTGGTTGTTGGAGGGTGGTGGTTGTTGGAGGGTGGTGGTTGTTGGAGGGTAGGGGTAGTGGTTGTTGAAGGGGGTTGGTTGTTGGAGGGTAGTGGGTGTTGGAGGGTAGTGGGTGTTGGAGGGTAGTGGTTGTTGGAGGGTAGTGGTTGTTGGAGGGTGGTGGTTGTTGGAGGGTAGTGGTTGTTGGAGGGTAGTGGGTGTTGGAGGGTAGTGGTTGTTGGAATGTAGTGGGTGTTGGAGGGTGGTGGTTGTTGGAGGGTAGTTGGTGTTGGAGGGTAGAGTTTGTTGGAGGGTAATTGTTGTTGGAGGGTGGTGGTTGTTGGAGGGTAGTGGTTGTTGGAGGGTGGTGGTTGTTGGAGGGTGGTGGTTGTTGGAGGGTAGTGGTTGTTGGAGGGTAGTGGTTGTTGGAGGGTGGTGGTTGTTGGAGGGTAGTGGTTGTTGGAGGGTGGTGGTTGTTGGAGGGTAGTGGTTGTTGGAGGGTAGTGGTTGTTGGAGGGTGGTGGTTGTTGGAGGGTAGTGGTTGTTGGAGGGTAGTGGGTGTTGGAGGGTAGTGGTTGTTGGATGGTAATGGTTGTTGGAGGGTAGTGGTTGTTGGAGGGTGGTGGTTGTTGGAGGGTGGTGGTTGTTGTAGGGTAGTGGGTGTTGGAGGGTAGTGGGTGTTGGAGGATAGTGGGTGTTGGAGTGTAGTGGGTGTTGGAGGGTAGTGGTTGTTGGAGGATAGTGGTTGTTGGAGGGTAGTGGGTGTTGGAGGGTAGTGAGTGTTGGAGGATAGTGGGTGTTGGAGGGTAGTGGTTGTTGGAGGGTATTGGTTGTTGGAGGATTGTGGTTGTTGGAGGGTACTGGGTGTTGGAAAGTAGTGGGTGTTGGAGGATAGTGGGTGTTGGAGGGTAGTGGGTGTTGGGGAGTAGTGGTTGCTGGAGGATAGTGGGTGTTTGAGGATAGTGGTTATTGGAGGGTAGTATTTGTTGGAGGATAGTGGGTGTTGGAGGGTAATGGTTGTTGGAGGATAGTGGGTGTTGAAGAGAAGTTGTTGCTGGGGGGTAGTGCGTGTTGGAGGGTAGTGGTTGTTGGAGGATGGTGGTTGTTGGAGGGGTAGTGGTTGTTGGAGGATAGTGGTTGTTGGAGGGTAGTGGGTGTTGGAGGGTAATGGTTGTTGGATGATAGTGTGGGTGTTGGAGGATAGTGGGAGCTGGAGGGTAGTGGGTGTTAGAGTGTTGTGGGTGTTGGAGGGTAATGGTTGTTGGAGGATAGTGGGTGTTGGAGGATAATGGTTGTTGGAGGATAGTGGTTGTTGGAGGGTAGTGGGTGTTGGAGGGTAATGGTTGTTGGAGGATAGTGGGTGTTGGAGGGTAGTGGGTGTTGGAGTAGTGGGTGTTGTAGGGTAGTGGGTGTTGGAGGGTAGTGGTTGTTGGATGGTAGTGGTTGTTGGAGGAGAGTGGGTGTTGGAGGGTAGTGGTTGTTGGAGGGTAGTGGTTGTTATAGGGTAGTGGTTGTTGGAGGATAGTGGGTGTTGGAGGGTAGTGGTTGTTGGAGGGTAATGGGTGTTGGAGGGTAGTGGGTGTCGGAGGGTAGTGGTTGTTGGAGGATAGTGGTTGTTGGAAGGTAGTGGGTGTTGCAGGGTAGTGGGTGTTGGAGGGTAGTGGGTGTTGGAGGGTAGTGGTTGTTGGAGGATAGTGGTTGTTGGAGGATAGTGAGTGTTGGAGGGTAGTGGTTGTTGGAGGATAGTGGGTGTTGGAGGGTAGTGGGTGTTGGAGGATAGTGGTTATTGGAGGGTAGTTGTTGTTGGGGAGTAGTGGTTGTTGGATGGTAATGTTTGTTGGAGGATAGTGGTTGTTGGAGGGTAGTGAGTATTGGAGGGTAGTGGTTGTTGGATGGTAGTTGTTGTTGGAGGATAGTGGGCGTTGGAGGGTAGTGGTTGTTGGAGGATAGTGGGTGTTGGAGGATAGTGGGTGTTGGAGGATAGTGGGTGTTGGAGGATAGTGGTTATTGGAGGGTAGTTGTTGTTGGGGAGTAGTGGTTGTTGGATGGTAGTGTTTGTTGGAGGATAGTGGTTGTTGGAGGTTAGTGGGTGTTGGAGGATAGCGGTTGTTGGAGAATAGTGTTTGTTGGAGGGTAGTGGGTGTTGGAAGGTAGTGGTTATTGGAGGAAAGTGGGTGTTGGAGGGGTAGTGGGTATTAGAGGGTAGTGGTTGTTGGAGGGGTAGCGGGTGTTGGAACAGAGGAAGGACAGATGGCGCGGTAGTGCTACTCCATGTAAACAAGTTGAGGGTGGCGGATGCCTCACCCAGCTGCTGCTGCTGCTGCTGCCTCTGACACTGACGGCTGCCTCATATCTCATACTGGCCTTCCTCACACACCAGGTCGTTCAGCGATGCAACGGTAGCGTGGGTGTGGTGCCTGGCGCCCCTACTGGAGGTCAGTACTGCTGCCGATGACAGGTGAAGCCTCTGCTCTCAAACATTAACTACTTAACGTTCACAGGTCGGTGGCCCTATTCGCAGATGATAATTACCCATAACTCATTTTGAATATATTTATGTTACTTTTATTAAATGGGAAGTCGTGTACAGGAGTGTTGGCCCATTACATGGAGATCCAAGAGCAGCCATTGACCTGGTGACTATAAACTGGGACTCTGAACTCAATATTACACAAAATTCCTTAATCGACATCTTCCTCTCCAAAACTGTAAGCCCCTACAACACACACTGTCTTGTACTCACCAAGCAAGTAACTGGCAAAAGATAAAACAACCCTTGGCTCATAGGTTGAGCCAGTCGGCCGAGCGGACAGCACGCTGGACTTGTGATCCTGTGGTCCTGGGTTCGATCCCAGGCGCCGGCGAGAAACAATATGCAGAGTGTCTTTCACCCTATGCCCCTGTTACCTAGCAGTAAAATAGGTACCTGGGTGTTCCTGGGGGTGGAGGCCTGGTCGAGGACCGGGCCGTGGGGACACTAAAAAAGCCCCGAAATCATCTCAAGATAACCTCAAGATAGGTGGCATACTTAAAGCAATTAACAAGAAACGGGTATATGAAAAAAACTTAGGATTGGCCTAGTTACAAAAGAATTTTAAGAGATACTCATCAATGCTTATTTTGATTATCAATCTATAATAAGAAGAAAAGCCATACATTTCTTTTATGAGAGTAGATTCAAAGAAGCAGAAGAAAATACAAAAAGCAGACAGAAATCCATCTCTAACATCCTAGGGTCTAAGCAACAATCACATAAGCAGATAAAACTCAATAAAGGATGGTTACACACTTGCAACAATCGATAACTGAATTTATTGGCTTCTTTTTATGAATTGGTCATAAAGTAAAATCCAAGAAAATCTAGTAAAAAATGCCAGTACAATTCAAGAGACCCAGATACGTTACTACATATTTCACTGGCAGCTATTCCTACTCTCTACTCCTTTTACCAGTTAGTCCAACAGACATTATATCCATAATAAACTCACTTAAAACCAAAGCTGGGAACATTACTGAAATATCATCTATAGTATATAAGAGTGCTGCTCATGTCCATGCAACACCCATAGCTCTTCTATTCCACTAATCTCTAGTGTCATAATTTTCATGATACTCTTAAAAAAGCAAGAGTAAGTTATCTCTGTTGGCCAGGAGATAAAGCTCTTTTACATTGTATAGTATGCGGACCCTGGAAAGTTGAAGTGGAGGCCACACTGTCGTCAGTGTCCTTATGGCTGGATACACTGGTAGGGTGTGTTGCTGAGACAGCAGATCTTCGCCTAGTAACACCACCATGAGAGCTGCTAACGCTCGGTTCATTTATGCTACATACATCAGAACCAATGTCACTGAACACAGAAAAAAAAAGACTCATCTCCTACATTATCCCATTGTTCAAGAAAGGCAGATGACATGGGTGGTGGTGATAATAATGATGGGTGTTGACTTTAGACAGTTTGGCAGGGTTGGCAAGAGCTGTGTACTGTACATGCTCTATATGTATCCTTGTCTTTAATGTCGGTATCACTCGAATACTAATGACCCAAAGTGGATAACAAAGGATTTGATGAAGTTTATAGGTAAAAAGAGAGCGTGGTACAAAAGGATTAAGAATGGGGAAGTCAGTTTAGAACAGGAATTTGAACAACTGGTTAGAAATGTTAAAAAAAAGAGATAAGGAAAGCAAAAAAAAACTATGAAGTTCACATAGCAGGGCAAGTAAAGACAAATCCTAAAGGTTTTTTTCACTTATGTTGAACAAAGACTAGGGAAATAATAGGTCCATTAAAAACTGAGACAGGTCAAATAACGGATAATGGCGAGGAGACGAGTGTTATTTTTAATAAATATTTTATATCTGTATTTACTAAAGAGGAACTTAACAATATGCCTTCAGCCGAACAAGTCTTATGTGGATGGGGACGAAGACAGGTCGACTAGTTTAGCAGTTACCAGGGAGGATGTAATTAAACAAATAGTAAAACTAAAACCAAACAAATCCCCAGGGCCAGATGAAGTGTTTGCCAGGGTGCTTAAAGAATGCAAAGAAGAGCTTTTCGAGCCACTGTCTACCATATTTAATAAATCAATAGAATCAGGCAGAGTGCCCGAGTCATAGAAGGTTGCTAATGTGGTACCAATTTTTAAGAAAGGAGATAGATCACTTGTGTCAAACTATCGGTCAATTAGCCTAACGTCTATTGTGGGAAAGTTACTTGAATCGATAATTGCAAATACAATTCGTCTTCATCTTGAAAAACAAACTAATAAATTAGTCGCAACATGGTTTTACAAGTGGCCGTTCATGTTTAACAAATTTGCTATCTTTTTATTCCAGCATAGTTGAGGCAGTTGATAGTGGTAAGGATTGTGATGTTGCGTACCTTGACTTTAGCTAAGCTTTTGATACAGTGCCACATGAAAGACAGATTAAAAAGATAGAGGCTCATGGTATTGTAGGTGCTATATTAAGTTGAATTAGGGCATGGCTATTCCAAAGGAAGCAGAGTTAGTATAAATGGGGGTTCAGTCAGAGTGGGATAATGTTGTTAGTGGAGTACCTCAAGGCTCTGTCCTGGGACCTCTGTTGTTTATAATATATATAAATGATTTAGAATCGGGTAATGATGATAGTTACAAGATACGAGCTGGATGGTGTTGAGATTGTGAAGTCGGATTGCGAAAGGGATCTGGGAGTTATGATTAGTAAGAATTTAAAACCAAAGGATCAATGCATGAATGTTCGTAATAAGACAAATAGGACACTGGGATTTATTAATCGAAGCATTAGTAACAAGACACCTGGTGGTGTTCTTCAGCTATATCTTGCTCTGGTTAGGTCATAAGAACATAAGAACATAAGAACAAAGGCAACTGCAGAAGGCCTATTGACCCATACGAGGCAGCTCCTATTTATAACCACTCAATCCCACTCATATACTTGTCCAACCCGCGCTTGAAACAATCGAGGGACCCCACCTCGAGCACGTTACGCGGTAATTGTTTCCACAAATCAACAACCCTGTTACTGAACCAGTATTTACCCAAGTCTTTCCTAAATCTAAACTTATCCAATTTATACCCATTGTTTCGTGTTCTGTCTTGTGTTGATACTTTTAATACCCTATTAATATCCCCTTTGTTATGTCCATTCACCCACTTGTAAACCTCTATCATGTCACCCCTAACTCTTCGCCTTTCCAGTGAATGCAACTTAAGCTTTGTTAATCTTTCTTCATATGAAAGATTTCTAATTTGGGGAATTAACTTAGTCATCCTACGCTGGACACGTTCAAGTGAATTTATATCCATTCTATAAAATGGCGACCAAAACTGAACTGCATAATCTAAATGGGGCCTAACTAGAGCAAGATATAGCTTGAGAACCACACCAGGTGTCTTGTTACTAACGCTGCGATTAATAAATCCAAGTGTCCGATTTGCCTTATTACGAACATTTATGCATTGATCCTTTTGTTTTAAATTCTTACTAATCATAACTCCCAGATCCCTTTCGCAATCCGACTTCGCAATCTCAACACCATCTAGCTCGTATCTTGTAACTCTATCATCATTACCTAACCTCAGAACTTTACATTTATCAGCATTAAACTGCATCTGCCAATCCTTTGACCATTTCAAAACCCTATCTAGATCAACTTGAAGTGATAGCGAGTCCTCCTCCGAATTAATTTCCCTACCGATTTTCGTATCATCGGCAAATTTGCAAATGTTGCTACTCAAACCTGAATCTAAATCATTTATATATATTATAAACAACAGAGGTCCCAGGACAGAGCCTTGAGGCACTCCACTTACAACATTTTCCCACTCTGACTTGATTCCATTTATACTAACTCTCTGTTTCCTTTGGTATAGCCATGCCCTAATCCAGCTTAATATAGCACCCCCAATACCATGAGACTCTATCTTTTTAATCAGTATTTCATGTGGCACTGTATCAAAAGCTTTGCTAAAGTCAAGGTACACAACATCACAATCCTTACCACTATCAACTGCCTCAACTATGCTAGAATAAAAAGATAACAAATTTGTTAAACATGAACGGCCATTTATAAAACCATGTTGCGACTCAATTATTAATTTATGTTTTTCAAGATGAAGACGAATTTTATTTGCTATTATAGATTCGAGTAACTTTCCCACAATAGACGTTAGGCTAATTGGTCGATAGTTAGACGCAAGTGATCTATCTCCTTTCTTTAAAACTGGTATCACATTAGCAACTTTCCAAAACTCTAGCACTCTGCCTGACTCTATTGATTTATTAAATATGGTTGACAGTGGGTCACAAAGCTCCTCTTTGCATTCTTTAAGCACCCTGGCAAACACTTCATCCGGCCCTGGGGATTTGTTTGGTTTGAGTTTTACTATTTGTTTAAGAACATCCTCCCTGGTAACTGCTAAACTCGTCAACCTGTCCTCGTCCCCACCCACATAGACTTGTTCGGCTGAAGGCATATTGTTAAGTTCCTCTTTAGTAAATACAGATACAAAATATTTATTAAAAATACTACTCATCTCTTCATCACTATCTGTTATTTGACCTGCCTCAGTTTTTAATGGACCTATCCTTTCCCTAGTCTTATTACGATATAACTGAAAAAACCCTTTAGGATTTGTCTTTGCTTGCCCTGCTATGCGAACTTCATAGTTTCTTTTTGCTTTCCTTATCTCTTTTTTAACATTTCTAACCACTTGTACGAATTCCTGTTCTAAAGTGACCTCCCCATTTTTAATCCTTTTGTACCAAGCTCTCTTTTTACCTTTAAGGTTCTTCAAATTCTTTGTTATCCACTTTGGGTCATTAGTATTCGATCTAGAATACTCTAGATCTAGAATAGAGTATTCGATCTAGGTCCCATTTAGATTATGCAGTTCAATTTTGGTCGCTGTACTATAGAATGGATATAAATTCACTTGAACATGTCCAGCGTAGGATGACAAAGTTAATTCCCCAAATTAGAAATCTTTCATATAAAGAAAGATTAACAATCTTCTTAAGATGATTTCGGGCTTTTTTAGTGTCCCCGCGACCCGATCCTCGACCAGGCCTCCACCCCCAGGAAGCAGCCCGTGACAGCTGACTAACACCCAGGTACCTAATTTACTGCTAGGTAACAGGGGCATAGGGTGAAAGAAACTCTGCCCATTGTTTCTCGCCGGCGCCTGGGATCGAACCCAGGACCACAGGATCACAAGTCCCGCGTGCTGTCCGCTCGGCCGACCGGCTTCCCAAATTGCTTAAATTACAAAGCTTAAATTGCATTCTTGCATTCACTGGAAAGGCGAAAAGTTAGGGGTGACATGATAGAGGTTTACAAGTGGATGAATGGACATAACAAAGGGGATATTTATAGGATATTAAAAGTATCACCACAAGACAGAACACAAAACAATGGGTATAAATTGGATAAGTTTAAATTTAGGAAAGACTTGGGTAAATACTGGTTTGGTAACAGGGTTGTTGATTTGTGGAACCAATTATCGCGAAACGTAGTGGAGGTGGGGTCCCTCGATTGTTTACAGTGTGGGTTGGACATGTATATGAGTGGGATTGGGTGGTTATAAATAGGACTTGCCTCGTATGGGCCATTAGGCCTTCTGCAGTTACCTTTGTTCTTATGTTCTTATATATTTGACACCGTATTTTGTCCAAATCTTCTTGAAGGGTGTGTGACAAGCATGTAAGTTTCTTATCACCCCGAGTATTTTAGCATCATCAGCAAATATGTTCATATAATTCTGTATTTCATCTTGTAGGTCATTTATATAATAATAATAATAATAATTTATTGTTAGGGGACAGGAAGCCCGAGTGTGTTCATATACATTAGGCTTTTATCAAGTTTCTCTCGCCCCCCTCCCAAGCCAAATTACTGACCCCACCCAGGATGCAACCCCACAACAAGCTGACTATATCCTGAGTACATACTTACTGCTAGGTGAACAAAGGCATTAGGTGAAAGGAAATGTGCCCAACCATTTCTGTCTTTTCTGGGATTTGAACCCGGAATTCTCGATTGTGTGTCTGGAACAAACATAACTGTACTACCCGCGACCATTTATGTAGAAAATGAACATTACTGATGCAAGAACAGAACCCTGTGGTACTCCACTCTTGACATTTCTCTAGTCTGATACATTGCCTCTGATTACTGCTCTCATTTTTTGTCAGAAAATTTTTCATCTATGTTAGAAGCCTCCTTGTCACTCCTCCAGTATATAGCGGTTTCCAGAATAACCTCTTATGTGGAACTGTCAAAAACCTTTGCATGTCTTTGCATTTTTTCCAGTTTGTTGATGTGCTTCTGAAGGTATGGGCAGAAATGCAACAACATACAACTGCTGCATGATTTGAGCATTGTTGATTGTGTTACTGAAATTAACCGTCAAATTGGTATAAAAATGTTTAGGCTAGCTCATCCTAACCCTTGCACAGAAGCCCTCCAGAATTTCTTTATTGAAGATCAACATTGTTCCAAATGGATAACTAAAACTGGAACTGAACTCAGAATGTATCAGATTTATCATTTGTACCAAGAGAGACAACAACGGCACTTTCCTGCACCGTGGTACATTACACCCTTTCCAATGTTAATCCCTTCCTTTCCACTCAAAAGCAAATTAGTTATCAGCCCAACCTTCGTCTTGAGGCAAAGCTCAACGCCTTAAATTCACATTAAATTCCATTTGCCAAGTGGTGCTCCATACACTTACTTTGTTCAGGTATTCTTGAAGGGCATGGCAATCATCTAAGTTTCTTATCTTCCCTATTATCTTAGCAGCGTCAGCAAACATGCTTATATACAGTAATTCTGTTTTCCGTCTGGTAGATCATTTATGTAGACAATGAACATTATTGGTGCAAGAACTGAACCCTGTGGTACTCCACTTTTCTCCAGTCTGATACATTTCCTCTGATTACTGCTCTCATTTTTCTGTCAGAAAATTTTTCATTCATGTTAGAAGCCTACCTGCTACTCCTCCAATATGTTCCAGTTTCCAGAACAACCTCTTATGTGGAACTGTCAAAAGCCTTTTTTAGGTCCAGATAGATGCAGTCAACCCAACCATCTCTTTCCTGTAAAATCTCTGTGGCTCTATCATAGAAACTGAGTAAATTTGTTACACAGGATCTTCCAGATTGAAAACCATACTGCCTTTCTGTTGTTATATAATTTTTCATCGTGTGCTCTACCCATTTAGTTTTAATTATTTTTTTCCAATATTTTAACTATTTCACTTGTCTATGATACAGGTCTATAATTGATGGGATCTTCCCTGCTGCCACTTTTGTAGTTTGGAACTGTTAGCTTTTTTGCACCCATCTGCTAAGACTACTGTACACAGGGATGCCTGAAAAATCTTTTTAAGTGGAATGCTGAGCTCAGGTGAGCATTCTCTCAGAACCCATGGTGAAACTCCATCTGGGCCAACTGCTTTGTTCTTACTTAGCTCCTTGATCATATTTTTCTACTTTATCTCTTAGACATCTCTATGTGCTCTGTGTTGTTCTCTGGAATTCTTATCGTGTCTGGTTCTCTGAAGATTTAATTTTGCAGAAACACACTTTGGAACTTTGTTTAATGTTTCACACATTTCCTTTTCATTTTTTGTGAATTTGTTTCCCATTTTCAATCTGCTGAATGTTATCCTTTACCTGCAATTTGCTTTTGATGAATTTATTGAATAGGCCTGGTTCTGTTTTGCATTGACCACTATCTCTTTCTCAAAATTTCTTTCTGCCTCTCCTCACTGTCGTGAAATTTTGCACTTCTTTGTATCACTGGTATGTTTGAGGGTTTGGCCTCTTCCTATATTGATTCTATTTTTGTGTCTTTTGGTCTCTGGCTCTCTTGAATTTCTGTTGAACCAATCTTGTTTCAGTTCTGCATCTCTGTTTTGGTATAAATATGTGTGTGCCTTTATCATATATTTCACAGAAATTGTTTCTCATTTACTAAATTCCTTAAAGAAATTTCTAAGTTCCCCATAATGACCTCTCCTGAAATCAGGTTTTTCAACTGCTTCAACTTCCTCATTCTCTTCCATATTATAACATTGCATACGTTAGTCCCAAAAGGACATGGTTACTTTTACCCAAAGGAGGAAGGTACTGAATGTCAAATATCTCTTCCTCTTTCTTGGTGAATATGAAATCCAGCATGGAGGGAACATTCTCATCCCTTGTCCTTGTAGCTTGTTTAACGTGTTTATACATGAATGTCTCCAGGATGAGGTTTATGAATCTACAGGTCCAAAAGTCGTCTGTTCTAGCTTCGTATGCCTCCTAGTCTATGGATTTCAAGTTGAAGTGGCAGACTGCTAACAGTCGTGATCGATCTTTATCTACTCTTGCTATAATATTTCTCATTGTTACGAGGCCCTTTCATTTATTATCCAGCTCCTCTTTTGTCCATGTGTTGCATGGCAGTAGATTTTATGCATATATGATTATTAATTTATCATCATTGCAAATATCCGGTGCTATTATGTCAACTTATTGTGGATTGCTAGTTCAAAGTGATGCTAGATTCTCATGGTGATTACTTGCCGGCAGGCAGGCAGGCAGGCAGGCAGGCAGAGGCATATAGACAAACATTTCATTTTATAGATGCAGATAATATTTAATAAAATATTTCATATCATATTTCATATCTTTTTACAGATGGTTAACATTTGACTAAGACACATGCTGCAATGGGAGATGAACCACCACCTTTGCCACCGAAGCTGCGATCTGCAGCGGGAGGCCGATACACAGAACAAGATATTGCTAAGGCTTTGGAGGAAGAAAATAAAGAGTATGAACGCATAAGAAGGGAGAAACTGGGACGGTCACAATCCCAAAAATCTACTTCCTTAAATGAAAATGGCCCACCAGGTACAGTAGTAAGGTTACATAGCAAGCCCTACATTTTATTAGCTTTCTATAACTGAAGCATGCTCCTCCCAGTGTATGTTTCCAGGTTCCATTAGCATCTTCAGATGTGTTCTGTTGTGTTAGGGAGGGTTCTGACTCTGCCTTTGCCAGCAAGGGGCAGATCTGTTTCATTTTCTCCTTTGAGATCAGAACTTTACAGACTTGATAGATTTTGAATCTATTAAGTTCTATTGGTTGCATTCTGAGGATCATGATTCCTCCTGACTTGCAGACAACCTGTAATTTTTCAGTGGAGGGAGCCTAGCACAGTTTCTGGGAGGAGCCCGTTGATGGCTTCCTAAAGACTTCTTGATGAGGTGGCTCCACCTAACATACTAGGTCCCAAAAGAACTCCCAACAATGAAAACAAACCACCAAAATTTTGTAAAACTAGCACAAGCTAGTTTGCCCCCACCTTTCCCCCTTGTTTGGGGGAAAGAGGGAGGTGGGCCAGGTCAGCCGGCTCGCCCCACACTCGTTTTTTTGCTGATGATTCCTAGTCATTGGTGTTGTCACTCTGGCTCCAGTCTCCTGTTTTCAAGTGAAGTTTTGCCTTTGAGGCTGTTCTTAAGTGTTTGTGTAGTGTGAGCCAGGAATGTAGTGTGCTTGGAGCTGCATGTAGTTTGGGGGCGCACTGTAGTTTGTGTGTCCAGTTAAGTTGTGCTAACACAATGCACAGACGTTTCTCCCTGGTTGCTCGTTTTCTGTTTTGTCCTGGGAGCTTTGGGGTTTTAGTTTATTTATTAATTTGTCACTTTGCTTTTTTGCACTTAGGGGTTCTTCTGTTTCATCTTATAGGCTTTGTTTATGGTCATTGTGCAGTTGAACCCCCTTGCTACACCCCTTAACTTTTCCATTGGTTTCAGGTGGCCAGGGGCTGCCTGTTCCATTCAGTGGTTACTGGCATAGCATTCCAAGTGCCTGTGCTTCCTGCAGGGCTCGGTCACCCTGCAGGCCCTAGAAAACACCTGCAGGCTCAGTTGTACAGTACTATAGATACCTCGTCCGAGCCTGCCCTTGCTTTGTGCAAATTTGTGGGTTGTTAATCACCTGTGCCACTGGGCGATATTCATATATTCTGCCTCCAAGAAACGTTTAGAAAAGGAGAAGGGAAAATTTTTTTGAAGGGGGAAAAAAATGTGCTTGAATGTTTTTTCTTGCACACAGTGGTGTTGGTGGCTATTAATGGCTGCGCCGTACATTGATGTGTTTCCAGTTCATAGCTGTTATTAGTAACAAATAATTTTTGAGTTGAAAGTTTACTATACTGCTCTTCAGTGTGTAAACTGTCTTTTCTTTAATATTTCAGATTTGTCGAGGTCTCAAACTCCCACTGAGAAGAGAAGTTCAAGGACAGGTGAAACAGTGCCTCGGCCTCGTCCGAGTGCAGTCTCAACCCAGCCCACACCTAAACCTCGTACAGTTAGTCTTTTACAGACTCAGCCAGTAACCCACCACAATCATCCACAAAACATTTCCAAGCCCAGATCTGTTTCATGCTGTGTTACAAATATTTCCATTGAGTCTGATTTAGGCTGTACCAGTCAGTCTGTGTTAAGTGCATCAAGTCAGGGCTGTAAAGATGCAAGTAGTCAGCAAGATCTTATGTCATTTCATAGCCCAGAGAAACCAAAGAATGATATACTAGAGCTTCTCCATAACATAAATGCAAATCAGAGTGCTGTAGTTCCTGTGTCAACCTCTCAGGGATCCTACAGAATGTCGAATACTTTTGCACAATCATTTAATTCTCAACAATTACCACTAAGACCAACATCAAATTTGCCTGCATATCAAGGGACCATTGCCCCAGTGTTCACAGGATCTCAGTGGCCGACAGTCACCCCAAATGGGGCATCATATTCATGTTTTAGTTCAGCACCCTCTTCAGTTCCATATAGACCAGCATTGCCTCCATCACACACTTTATCTAGTAGTCTAAATTTTACAAATTTCTCTAATATTGGACAATTAGTCAAATCATCACCAGCACTACCAAGCTCTCATATTGCTCCTCCATTACCCCAGAGATGTCCAGTATTGGAGATAAGCCGAATGAGTGCACTGGTCAATCAGTTGTCTGTGACTCAGAGTGCATCAGGTGGTACAGCATTTTCTCCTTCAACTTCAGGAACACCCACATTTGAAGCTCCCATCAGTTCTGGTATTGTTGGAACTAAAGTCAGCACTCCCAAAGGTGATGACCTCATTGATTTGGGGATAGGCTCAATTTTAAAAGAATCTGCAGATGATATAGAAGCAAGGACTAATGTTTTAGATGTGTTTGATCCAATTTTGTTAAAAGCTAAAGAGGAGGAATTGAAGAAAAATATTAGTACTTCCTCTAGTGTAGGAGTTGCAAGTGTGGATACTGACAATGTATCAATTAGTAAAGAAGCTCATGAATTACTTCAGTACAAGATGCCCAAGTCTCTTTGTGATGATGAAATGAGTTACTATGAACAAGTTGATCCTTTTGAATATATGCATCCTGGTGCTAGCAGCACAAGATCAGATCCTGTGTATGATGCATATGATGGTTTGGTTAGCCCTGGAGCAGTTGGAGGAGAGACCTTTGACATACCACCACCTCTACCTCCACGAATAAATACTAAAGATGCAGAAGTCAAATTACGCAAAACACTGACAAGCCCCAGAATGCAAAAAAAATACATGGCAAAGGTAAGGCACTAATTTTGTGTTGTCTATAGTCCGTAATACATATATTTTTATTTTTAACAAGTGTATTACCTCAACTATTAGAAGTAGGGTGCAACAATGCAAGTTTAATTCTTATATTATATCAAACTAATTTGTGTAATTATAAAACTTGCTACATCATGAACTATAAAATAATATAGCAGTCATTGAAAGAAGGCCCTTTCTGCGGGGAAGCCCCATTGGCTCCCTGAAGCTATCATCACTGATCAAGTACCATACTACCTAGTGTCATCAGTTGCAGAGTTCTTTTTGCCTACTGGAGACCATGAGGCAGAACCTGGCTTCCCCTCAGAGATGGATGGGGAGTGATAGCCTATGATCACTTTACATTTATAGGATATCATCTTTGCCATCACCAGGGAAGGCACCCAGAAAGATAGGCAAATCAAAACAAACCACTGCCTGGTTTAAAAATGTGACTAAAACCCCAAAAATTTCAAAAGAACTCCCCCAATAATAAAATGTATTACCTCAAAGAAACAACCAAAACTTAGTGAAACTAGGCCTACCCCTGCTAGTTAATTCCACCTTCTCCTTTGTTGTATGGGAGGGTGGAGCTGATCAGCTTCAGTTCTTTCCTGATGTGCTTACCTAGCAGCAGTGTTGCTCCGGCTCCTCTGTCCCATTTGCGTGTTTTTTCTCTCTCTCTTTTTAGGCAGTGTTTTACACAGGAATGTGTGAGCGCCAAGCATTTTAGTGTACCAGAGCTCCATGAGCTCAGGGTTACCTTCCCTAGGCATTTTGTGAGTACTGCTCTTGCATGGCCAGAGTTATCTTTCCTTGGACGTTTGGGGAACGCTCCCTTTAGTGGGCCTACTTCCTTGGGGTGGTCCTTGCCCTTATGGTAAGTCAGGGGTCTTGGGCTTTGTCTTCCCTGGGGTTTGGGAATGTTGTTGGCTGGTGTGGCGCACTGCAGTTGCACAGCCTACGTTGTCTACTAGCTGTTTCGGGGTGCGCTGATGTTTCTCCCTGGCTGCTTATTCTTT
Organism: Procambarus clarkii; assembly: GCF_040958095.1. Lineage (NCBI taxonomy): Eukaryota > Metazoa > Arthropoda > Malacostraca > Decapoda > Cambaridae > Procambarus > Procambarus clarkii. Next base: position 40,358,579 of record NC_091169.1, read on the forward strand.
TCACTTTATTAGGCCTAGCCTAGAGTGTGTGCAGTAGAACCCCCTTGCTGTCCCCCCTTGACTTTTCCTTAGGCTTTGGGTGGTCTGGTTGCCTTCATCGACAGGGTTTACCCCAGTGGCCCCAGTGTCTGGGCTTTGTTATGGAGTGCAGCCCCATATTCCCGCATATAAGAGTCATAATTCCATTTGTACATAACTAGAAGAAATTGTGAGTTGATATTATACACTTAAGAGGAAGCATGAAGTTGCAATTTTGAGTTTATTTGCGATGAGGCTTCAAGCGTCTCCTCCATGTAAATATGGCAGAGCAAGCCAAGGGAGGAGGCAAGGGTTCTCACCCGGGGGTGGGGTCTCCAGTGCATTCTGGGAACAGCGTCAGCCATGGCATGATTGGTCAGCGGCGTGGGCTTGGCCGGAAGGACCAATGGTGTCACGTCACCAATGGCATGACGTAGGCAGGACGGCAGGCGCCCCTGCAGGGAAGTGCGAAATCTGAGATCATTTGCTTCCAGATGTTCGAGCTGAGTAGATGTATGCTTGAGAGCTCACCTGTCAGAGAGACATGTAGGCCTCCAGGGGGAATAATTCGGGCAGCTGACATGTACCGACGAAGAAGAAGAAGACCTGTTGACTCCCTCCAAGGGCTCGTTGCCGGCAGTGACCTGAGTAACTGTGAAGTGGCACTGGAAGGAGTATTGGACATTCCTGTGTGCTACATATGTCTGAAGCTGTGTGGAGCTGAATTGGTAGCAGTCCTAGTATGCTGAAACTCGGCGATCGTTTACCCATGTTACGAGGCTGCGTGGTGGACCAGTATGTCGAGTGTGTTAGGCTGGGTGAGCAACGCCCAAAGCAGTCTTGACCTGTCATCTGGGAAGGTATATCTGGTGTAGGAGCAGCTCCCAATGAGGAACAAGTGAGCAGATGGCTTGATCGTGGATCTACAAAACGAGCGGTTCTCGTTTTTCACCTCCCGTTTCGCGTGTCAGTAGGCTGTGCTGGCTCATTCTGTGGACTTTGCATAAGGCCTGGCTCTTCTTTCTGCTTCTCCCTTTGGTCCTCTTTCCTGAGGGCAGCATTGCTCAGTTTTTGTCCGTGGCCTTGGTTTTTGCCGTCCTGTTTTTCCATTGTATGTCCGGTAGGGTCGGTCTCGCTCTTCCCAAAGGGGTTGGGCCAGGGCTTCGCCTGCTGTTTGTCGAGGTGGGTCTTTTGGGGTGACTGCAATCGGTTCATATGGGTCTTCCCCCAACTCTTTTTCGAGTTGGATGCTTGGATTTTTTCAGTTTATTGGTGAGCTGACAGGCTTCCTGTTTTCAGGCTCTCCCATTTTACTGCATCTGGCACCCATGTGTTTTTTGTGCTTGACTTGGGTCGTTGTGGCTCGTCTTTGTTTCCTGGGTGTTAGCCTACCTTGACAACTGGCTGGTTTGGGCTACCAGTCGGTCTGCTTATCTGCTAGCCAGGGATCTGGTTCTTTCCCAGCTTGCCGGGTTCGGGTTCCTGGTGAATTGGAGAGAGTTCCAGTTGGTTTTGTCCCGGGTTCGGATCTAGTTAGGTTTGACTTGGGATTCTCGGTTGGCATTGCTTTCTCTGCTGCCAATGGCCTTGCTCTGGCTACAATCCCGCTGTCTGCTGCTATTGAGGGGGCCCTGGGTTACTCGGCAGATGCTCGAATAGTTGTGCAGGAGTCTGACTTTTGCCCTTCTGGTTAACTCTGCTTGATACCTGGTTGATGGGCTTCTGGGAGTTGTTGTTCTCCCCAAGCCCAGCCTGAGGCTTGACTTGAGAGCTTGGTCCACCAGGCTTGACTTGTGAGAGCTTGGTCCACCAGGCTGTTGCTTGGAGCAGCCCGCAGGCCCACAGATCCACCACAGCCCGGTTGGTCCGGCACCCCTTGAAGAAAACTATTTAGCTTTCTCTTGAAGATGTCCACGGTTGTTCCCGCAAAATATTTTTTATACTCACTGGGAGTATGTTGAACAACCGTGGACCTCTGATGTTAATTCAGTGTTCTCTGATTGTGCTTATGGCTCCCCTGCTCTTCACTGGTTCTATTCTGCATTTTCTTCCATATTGTACACTCCAGTATGTTATTATTTTACTGTGTAGATTTGGGACCTGGTCCTCCAGTATTTTCCATCTGTATATTATTTGATATCTCTCTCATCTCCTTTCTAGTGAGTACATTTGGATAGCTTTGAGACGATCCCAACAATGTAGGTGCTTTATCTTGTCTATGTATGCTGTATATATTCTCTGTATTTCCTCTATTTCAGCAATCTCGCCTGCTCTGAAGGAGGTGGTGAGTATTGAGCAGTACTCAAAACATTTTGGGCAGGGTTTGGCTTCAGAGGCTATTCTGGTTCCTTCAGGGCAGCCCCTTTCGCTGCTCTTTTGCGATCGCTGGATTCAGACCCCTGTGGCCCTGTGCTGGTTGCTGCATCACCGGTTTCCTCTTCAAGGTTTTTCGTGGTTTGGTGCCTTGGCGCCTTCTTCCTCCCTCGCTTGATGTGTTCTTGGAAGCCTCGGTTGTTGGTTGGGGCTTTGTGACCAGTGCTCATCAGTCTGGCCAGGATCATTGGCATTTTTTTTAACAAGCTCGCAGAATGGTGTGATAGTTTGTAGCTGTGTGACAGGCACTGCAGGGTGTTTGGATTCCTCCGGACTTTGTGATTCGGCTCCATTCGGATTGTTCCCCTGTGATTCCTCATCTTGACAGCATTCTTCTTTCTGTGGCTGTGTGGGGATGGTCGCTTCGAGTAAATTGTCTTTATTCTCAGTTTACATCTCTACAGCGTTCATGTTCAAGGTGTGTCCAACGTCTTGGCTGATAGTCTGTCTCGCTTCCTTCCTCTTTTCGTGAAATGGGACTATTGATGCCGTTTCCTCCCTCTAGTTTTGCCAGAAGTTCGGGCGCCCTGATGTCGACCTCTTCTCGACAGCATGGTCTTGGCATCTTCCTTTTCTGCGGCGCCGTTCCTCGGCTGCGAGGCCCTCGCAATGGATTTCTCTCGGCTAGACTGGTTGAGATGGGGGTGCATTTACCTCTCTTTCCCGGTTGGGCTATTGTTCCAGGGGCTGGTGCATATGGAATCTTACAGGGGGAGTGATTCTTCTGCCTCCTTGGTTTAAGGTGCTGCTTGCTCAGTGTCCGAACCGGGGCATTTTTCTGTGGCTCCGACTCTATTGGAGGGTCGGGTGGGTGACATACCTCATTGGTTCAATCTTGTATTCGGCTTTTTGGGTCTGGAATTTTGACACATTTTTCTTGCTATTTCTATGGTGATCATGTAGCTGATTTGATGGTGTCTCACCTGCTATCTGGCAGTATGAGGTTTCTTGGCGGTCTTTTCATCCTTTTCTCTCCTTTTGTCGTCTTTTCTGTATCGGACCGGGTTGTTCTGTCCTTTCTTGGCTTTTTCTCAATTGGCATCCCATGCCTATTACTGTACTGTTGCTTCTTATTGTGTAGCATTGGTGGAGCTGCTTCTGCTTGTGTTTGAGGTAAATGTAACTTCGGCCCCGTTTCACAAGCGTTCTCGTGCTTTGTTTCGCCTTCAGTCTGCTCATGCGCTGCCTGAGCCTGCCTTTTTCTTTGGACCGGGCTATTTCTTTCTTTTCTTCTCCTTGGTTTACTGTGGTCTCTTCGGTCTGGGATTATTTTTGGAAGGCTTTGTTTATTCCTTCCTTGGCTTCCAGTCATTGGTATGTTTGCTTCATGCTCTCCTCTGGCACCAGAGATTTTTCTTCCTTTGGTCCTGGGGGTTGTATTGTACGCTTGCAGCCTGTGCTTTCTTTTCTTGCCCAGAATGAGACAGCAGGAGGGGTGCCTTGGTTAGTTTGGCCAGGGGTGAATTATGCGCTTTGTCTGGCTGCGACTTTATGATGCTGCCTTATAGCCTCCGGTTCTGTCTTGGTGGACTCTTTGTGGGTTGTTACGGTTTCTCTGGTTCCCTGTCCCAGAGTTTGTGTTTCTCAGGTTGTCCGCAGTATCATTGAAGCTAGCCAGCCTGCGGTCTACCCTCGAGCTCATGATATTCGCAAGTATGCTGCCTTGTCAGCTGTTTTTGGTAATGTCTTGGGCTGATATTTTGGAGGTAATGATATGGACACAGGGGTTTTGGAGGTCTAACAAGGTCTTGGCTGCCAGGTATTTGGTGAACGTTCCGGATCCTCTACGGCCTTGTGTTGCATTGGGGCGTCTGTCACGGCCTTCAGTCTCAATTTCGAGTTGATACCTGCAGTGTTCTTACCTCCCTGGTAAGTTTTCCATATTTGTCGTTCTCTGTGGGTAGTTAGCTTCAGGGAGCCGATAGGGCTCCCCATGGAAAACCAGCATTGAATATAATGAAACGCCAGTTTCTGTGTGAGCTCCAAAGGTTCCCGACATCCTCCTTCCCCCTAGATCGGCAGTGTTTTTCATTAAAGAACTGAAATCAGGTGCTCGGGCCGACTCCTCCCTATCCCCAATGCGGGGGGGGGGGGAGGAGGAGTTAACTAATTGATGGGTAGTTTCCTATATTTTGGTTGTTTCTTTTATTATTGGAGGAGTTCTTTTGGCATCTTAGGGGCTTTGGTCACATTTTTAAATTAGGCAGTGGTTTGTTTTGATTCGCCTATGTTTCTCAGTGTCTTACCTGCTGATGGCAAAGATAATATCTTTTAAATGTAAAGTGAGCATAGGCCATCGCTCCCTGCACCTTCCTGAGGGGGCTAGGTTTTGCCTCGTGGTTCCCGGTAGGCAAAAGGAACTCTGCAACTGATGGCACTAGGCAGTATGGCACTTAATCAGTGATGATAACTTCAGGGAGCCTCCAGGGCTTACCTAGAAACTGGTATTTCATTACATTCAACGCTGGTTTTTGTCATGTTATAGAACCCGCCACAAGCATGGCCTCTGCTTGTGGGTGGTTCTTCCTGTTATGGAGGCAATACCAGCAAGCTCTAAGATACATGCAGCCCAAGGAAAGCAGTTTCCTCAGAGTCCAAACAAGAACTTTGGCAAATAAGCACTATGTGAAGCAAATATTAAATGAAGGAACAAACACACAAACTAATTGGCTCCCCATAGAACACAATCCAAAGGGCTGCCTACATTTATCCCAAAACCGAGAACTTGGAAGGTGCTAGAGTACCAGAGTAGTGTGAGCGATGTTTTCACAGCCACACCAGGAAAATGACTGAGGATTTGCTTTGATTGACTCAGAAGTTGGGGGTGCTGGCACCTAGTGGTGGGCTGCTGCAACGGCCCGGTGAATTGTGTTCCCAAGTTGTTTAGTTACATTGCTGATTTTTTGTTTTGCTCAACCTTTCTGGTGGCTTTTTCTTGGCCTTGGCTTTTTCTTGGATCGAATTGGGTGAAGTTACCCAGGTGACTAGCAACAGGGACACACCAGAATGGCATTTCATTTTGTTTAATGCTAGTTTCTGGAGGGAGACTATTCGGCTCCCCAGAACTATCCGGGCTGATTTGAATGCATTAGACCACTGCATCAGTCAAGCAAATGGAGTTCTAGGCCTACTGGGGACACGAGCCAGAACCTGGCCCCTTCAGACAGGCATGAGGAGCATTGGCCTATAGAAACCCCTGTGTGGTTGGAAACATTCTATGTCTGCCATCGGCCGGGTCAGGTGCCCAGAAAGGTAGGTGCCCCAAAATAAACCCTATCTGGTTAAAAAATTGCTACTGAAACCTGAACTGTTGGACAGAACTCCCCAAACTCAAAACGAGCAAACAAGCATGACGTCAAAACCATCACAGAGCCATTGTCTGCGCAGCTCCCCCGTCCCCAGGATGGGGAAGGGGGAGTTCCAGACCCCCCATGCCAGCTATCCACCCCCATTTCTGAGGCTGATGTGAGACCTGGTGGTCCTGCGACTCTGGTCCCTGTTGTTGTCCAGTGCTATGCCTTGTGGTGTGGTCTTGTTCTTTGGTGGTGTGTGGACCAGAAGTAATTTCACAAGTACTCGGGCTGCATGCGCCTAGGGTTCCCTTACCTACGTGCCCTGCAAGTACTGCCCTTGTGGCTTGGGGTTACCTTCCACAAGTCGCTTGGAACCTACCTCCATGGGGATCTTTTGCTGCACGGTGATTGCTCGCCCTTGGAGTCGGCTGTGGTGTTACATGCACCTCTGTTTGCCTCTGGGTAGGAGGTAGTTTCATCACTGGTAGGGGCCCAAGGTACTGTGCAACTAGTTTTCACCGTAACATAGTGGCCGGCTCTGTTCCGCCTGGGGACGTTGTACTCTTGCGTTTTTTCTTTTCTTTTTGTTTGCTGCCCTTTGGGGGTTCTACCCTTTGGTGTTGTTGACCCTTATTTATATTCTTGGTGGTCTTTCGCTAGGTCCCTGTGAGTGTAGGGGCTAAGCAATTAGTAGTTCGCTTGGTAGTTTGGGGTGCCAGTTAGCAATACCTTGCCTGGGCTTCCCTTAGCAGAGCATCTAAGGGCCCTGGAAAACCCCACTGTGGCTCAGTGGTCCAATGGATGTGTCCACTGGGTCCTATCTCTCTTTGTGTGAGATTGCAGGTTGCTTTGACCCCTTGTCTTAGGGTGACACTCGCCAGTTCTGCCTCCGTCATGCTACCTGTTGGGTTGGTTGACACCTTCAACCCAAGAGTCCTGCGAGTGGTGTTCCTTGCTTTTACTCCAGTTCACCCATTCCACTGATCTTGATATTCGGGTGCAGGCGGGTTCGGCGTTGCATTTGCGTTTCAGGTTGCTGGAGTACGCTAGGTTGGTTGCTCACCCGGATGCCGCGAGGCTGCCCAGTTTTGGTTATAGGGACCTGGACTTGGAAGCATTAATCGCCTCGACTTTGGTTTCATCCGCGTCCCCTTAATGTCCTTCCCCTGCTGTTATTCATCCTGTTCCTCCCCCCCCCCCCCTGCACCCATCTCCAAAGCGTCTGAGAGTTTCCCAGTTGGGGTATGGTTTAGTTGGTGGTGAGACTTGGGCAGTTTCAGGGGATGCCTCATTTGGTGTGGCAATGGAGGCATTCGAGCCAGTTCCTCCAACCGGTGCTTCTGGTTCTGACCAATGGGCCCCCTTCTTTCTTGCTTTTCCAGTGGACTCTGCCTTTTCTTTTGAAGCAGAGGGTTTGGAGGACAGCTCGGCCTCGGGTCGTGGTGTGGAGGTTCCCGGGACGGGAGAGGCTGACTTGGAGGGCTTGGCCCCATTTGACCCCGCTTAGGTGTTAGTACCCTCTGAGCAGGGCTTGTTGTTACAGGGGCTGGGGTTTTCTTATCCTCCCTCCCTGTTCAAGTTTGATATGGCGTCAGCTCTTCCACGGGTTCGGTTCCGGGTTTCCTTTGGGTCTTCGGTCCCTTCCTTCTGAAGGATTTCGGCCTCCCGCATCCAACCTCATAAGATGCGGGAGGCCCTTGTGGCTTACCTCCTGCGTGACCCGATTTGTGCCTCGATAACGGATCCTGCCTCGTTTGAGTTCGGTTCTGCCTTTCCATACTGGGTGCATTACGAGGTTCCGAAGTCATCTTGGTTGGCAGACTGTCCTCTTTTCATTGGGGGCGTGGCATACGTTCTGTTGGTCCTGCACGCTTGAATGGCAAGAGGCTCTTACTGTTGTTCAGGTTTACCTGGGGGGCAAATTTGAATGCCTTAATGTGTGTGTGTTCACCCCTGCCCTTCCTCGGGACGTCGGCCTGGTGCAGCTTCACTTGCAGGTTCCCTCCCTTTTGGAGACCTTGGTAGCTGAGGAATTGCATGCTTGTGGCCAGTTGGCTTCGGTTCTCCATTTCTTTTCCCTTCTCAAGCTGTCTTCGGACTGGCTTGAAGAGGCTGTGGAGACACTGGGTGCGTCTCCGCTGGTCTTGGCGGTGCGGGCGTTGGCTGCCCTGTTGAAGCTGTTTGCGCTGATCCTGCAGGGAGGTGGTGTGTCTGTTCTTTGCTTCTCGTCTTGTATGCCATCAGGCGGTGCTTGCTCAGTCTTTGGAATCCGCTTGAGTTTTGGCTCTTTGGTTTTCAATACATTTTTGTCATTTGCTGTTTGCAGAGTCTGCGGTTGTGCATTATCTGCAGTCAGCTTCTAGTTGTTGTCCCACGTCGGACTTGTTGATTCTCCGGGAGGGCCATGGGGAAACTTCCCGGAAGGATTGTGCCAAAACTCGGGGTTTCTCTATCCATCGTGGTAGACCAGTAGTGCCAGTTTCTGAGCCGGTGAAGCCTTCGGAGCCTTAGACATCTGGTCGGTGCGGTGATTGCTTTGCTCGTCAGTCGGCTTCTCATAAGGCCCTTTGGCCCTTTCGTGGTTCGTCCCATTGATACAGTGATAGGGGAGGGGGAGGTTCGCACTCTTTGCTCTCGCCTGGTCCCACAATTTGTGGGCGTTTCAGGTCGTTTCTTGCGGCCTGCGGTGGTGTTCGGTGGCCCTCCTCCTTTGGGGGGGTTTGGGGCTGGTGGGGCAGGCCTCTTCTTCTGCGCTCTCTCAGGTCATTTTGGAGTGGGTTCGCTTGGGCGTGGTCAAAACATTCTCGTCTCTCAGGTGAGTTTCCTCCCTGTTTTCAGTTTCAAAATGGGACTGCACAGACCTGTGGTTAATTCTGGACTTGTCCCGTCTGAACCCCTGGGTTTATTGCCCCTCTTTTCGGATGACTACCCTGCCCCGGGAGCCGGTCGGCCGAGTGGACAGCACGCTGGACTTGTGATCCTGTGGACCCTGGTTCGATCCCGGGCGCCGGCGAGAAACAGTGGGCAGAGTTTCTTTCACCCTATGCCCCTGTTACCTAGCAGTAAAATAGGTACCTGGGTGTTAGCTGTCACAAGCTGCTTCCTGGGAGTGGAGGCCTGGTCGAGGACACGGTCGCGAGGACACTAAAGCCCCGAAATCATCTCAAGATAACCTCAAGATAACCAAGCCCCAGGTCCGTCGTCTTTTTGAGCTGTGCGCTTAGATTGTGTCCCTGGACCTCCGGGACGCATATTGGTACATTCTGATTCATCTGGGGGTTCAGGGACTGGCTCGGTTTTGTTGTGGGGCGTTAGACTTACTGCTTTTGTTGCCTTCCATTTGGCTTGAATCTGGCTCCTCGCTTGTTCACACACCTTACCCGGGTCGTGGTGGCCCGTCTGTGTCTCTTTGGGGCTAGTCACTTCGGGTGACTAGTCTGCTGAGTTCTGGGGGTTTGGTTCTTGTGGGTGTTCACGTTCGGGTGGAGTCCAATGTCCTGGCGGACTGCCTGTCCCGATTTATTCCCCTGTCCATGGAATGGACGGTCGACGCTGACTCGTTCAGTTAGATCTGCTGGATGTACGGGCTCCCGGAGGTGGACTTCTTCGTCGGCGTGGTCAAGGCGTTTTCCGATATATATGTGGTGCCCTTCCCAGACTGCGAGGCCGAGGTCGATGCCTTCAGACAGGATTAGTCAAGGTGGGGTTACCTGTACCTCTTCACATCCCCTCCCCCAGTTCTACTGTTGCTCCAGGTCCTGGCTCACTTGGAGACTTACCAAGGGAGAGTAGTTCTGTTGGCCCCTTGGTGGCCGGCCCAGCTTGGTTTCAGGCATTGCTTGCTCGGTGTCTAAACCCCGAGGTCTTCTCACGGCTCCGCCTTTCATCAGATCGGGCAGTCCGTTACATAATTGGTTCGATCCTCTCATCAAGTCTTTGTGTCTGGTCTTTTTGACGCGAGTCTATCACCATTTGTATGGTGAGCAGGTGACTTCGTTGATGGTGTCCCACCTGCATGCTTTGTATTGGCAGCAGTATGAAATTTCCTGGTGGTCCTTTCGTCATTTCTTGTCCCTCTTTAGGTTTTCTTCAGTTTCGGATAGGGTCGCTTTGTCATTTCTTTCTTGGTTGTTTCAGGTCCGTCATCTTATGCTGAATACTGTTGCCTTGTATCATGCGACGCTGGCGGAGCCACTTCAGCTTGCGTTTGGGGTGGATATTACTTCTGCTCCATTCTGCAAGTTGTCTCGTGCATTGTTTCACCTCCGGCCTGCTCATTCGCCGCCTGAGCCATCCTGGTCATTGGACCGGGTGCTCTCTCTTTCTCTCTTCTCCTCGGTTTGTGGTGGCCCCTTCGGTTCAAGATTGTTTTTCGAAGGCTCTTTTTTTTTTTCTTGTTGTCATAGGCCTCTTGGGGTTGGCTTGGGGAGCTTCATGCTCTCCTCCAGCACAGAGGTTTCTGCTCCTTTGGTTCTGATAGTAGGTTTGTTCGTTTGCAGCTGTCTCCTTTTCTGGAGAAGAATGAGACTGCTGCTTTCCGGAGGGGTCCTTGGGTTGTTGATGCTTGATTGGTTCGACTAGAGGTGCATCATGTGTTGTGTCTGGGTGCAGCTCTTTGCCGTTACCTGTGTGCCACGGCTTTGGTGGCCAGTAACGCACTTTGGATTGACCTAGTTTCCCTTCTTCCCTGTTCCAGGGTTTTTATCTTCAAGGTCATTAACAGGGTTATTCGGTCTAGCCAGTGTGTGGTGTATCCACACGCCCATGACGTTTATAAGTTTGCTGTATTGGCTGCGGTCTTTGGTAATGTCTTGGGCTGACATTTGGGCACGGGGTTTTTGGAGGTCGAACATACCGGTCCTGGCCGCTTGCTGCCTAGTTAATATTCCTGGCCAAAGTCGGGCGTGTGTCACATTGGGTTGGCGATTGCAACCAGTTGTCTCAATTTTGAGTTAAGGAGCGACTGGCGACAGCCTCTCGTGTAAGTCCTTCTTGTTTTATCTTTGGTTAAGTAGCTCTGTGAAGCCAAAGGGGCTCCTCCCAGAAAACCAGCGTTGAATGTAATGCGGCAGTTTTCATGGTTTTTGACATCCAGCCTCTGAACTGGGGATGGATAGCCGGCACGGGGAGTCTGGAGCTCCCCCTTTCCCCTCCCGGTGAAGGGAAAGCTGCACAGACTGTGACGCGGTGACGGTTGTGACATCATGCTCGTTTGCTCATTTTTAGTATGGAGTTCTGTCCAACAGTTTGGCTCTTAGTAGCCATTTTTTAACCAGATAGGGTTTGTTTTGGGGTGCCTACTTTTCTGGGTGCATTGTTCCTCTCTGAGGGGGCCAGGTTTTGGTGCGTGGTCCTTGGTAGGCCTAGAATTCCATTCGCTTGACTGATGCCATGGTCTAATACTGTACATTCATATCATCCCGGATAGCTCCGGGGAGCCTCTGGGTCTCGCCCAGAAAATGGCGTTTCATTACATTCAACGCTGTTTTTTTTTTATTTATGAGCATTATTCAAAATAATGTTTTTATAGTTTACAAATGTTTCACTGAGCTTGTTCTGAACTATAAATTGCACAAGAGAGTTTGTCAGTATTCCCTGTGTGAGTGTGATGTTACTCGCTGCTCGAGACATTTTATTACGTTTTGTTTGATATTCAGTACAGTATAATTATCTGTTATTTAAAACTGTTATCTGGCAGTAGTGGGTAAGAATAAGAGAAGTTTCTTATCATGGATAAAATGGTGTGCTAGGCAAATGAATGGCTGTGTGGCATTGGCATTACTATTGTTTTGGTTACTAAATAGCAAAGGAAGGAAATCGTGGAGTTTGTCAGTACGAGGAAAAGCAGGGGTGTAAGAACTACCGCATTGACAGAAATATACCGGTCAAGTAAATATGACCAACTAGATGATGCTGTTTGTTTGTGGTTTATGTAACATCATACATAGTTACAGTATGATGTGAAAGGCTTAGTATTGCACTGTACATACTGGGCAGTGCAATCACCATTTTCTGCTGTCACTGGCATACAAGGCATTTGTGTTTCTGTCTAAGGTTGGAGGCCTGATGCTTGAGGTTAGCCTCTCCCAAATGCAGGATGACTGGAAGGAGTAGGATTCTGTTACAGGCTGGTAAGGGTTAGTCCCATTGCCCCCTTTAATTAAAAAGATTCAGCTCCCATAGCGACCCTCATGAAGTCGGCGTTGGTGAAAGAAGAGTGGCCGAGTCCACATAGTTTCATTATTGCAAGCTGCCTTGGAACATTAAAATACTAAAACAATGGTGGAACATCAATAATAGAGCAACCTTGGAACATAAATACAAGAGCAACTTGGAACATAAACAATACTAAAGCAAACTTGGAACATACTACTAGAACATCTGCAGAACAGATAAAGGCTAGAGTATCCTTGGAACATATCAATTCTAGAGCATCTTTGTACCATCAATGCTAGAGCATCCTTGAACCATATCAATGCTAGAGTATCCTTGAACCATATCAATGCTAGAGCATCCTTGGCCATGTATCAGTGCTAGAGCATCCTTGGAACGTATCAATGCTAGAGTATCCTTGAACCATA